>NC_142947.1:40301191-40318691 GCF_046866305.1 Octopus bimaculoides | reverse complement strand
GGAGATGGAAGAAATCCATGTTGTCGCTATTGTAGCGACAACATGGATTTAAATAAAGGTTTAAAACGTGCCAGGGTAATATTTCTGTAGTATTCACCTGCACGAGTATGTTTGAACAAAGGCGTGCATCATTTGAAGTTTCGATAGGAGTGGTAGAAGCTAATCATTACGTCGACCCTATTGTATAACTGGTAATTAGTTTATCGCATCGGAAACGATAAATGGCAAAGTCGACCTTGCTGAACGCATTCTGTCAAAAGCACTACCAGCTCCGCAAGCTTGCCGCCGTGGGGAATAATAAAAAAAAAGCTGTGTGTTACGTGCAGTATTATGTGACATAGGCCTGTGTACCATTGCCCTATCGATGTCGTCGCTGAAAAATACCCCTGGTTCCTGATGTGCGAGAAATATTTAACAAGGGAATATTTCGCATGTTATTTACTTCTACAGAGTATACAGATAGAATAACGATCATTCCCGAATGATATACACTCATAGGACCGATTTCCGGATTTCCGTGACACATATATTCCCCACCTACGATCAAGAGACTAACAACCAAACCGCTATGCCACGCGCCTCCACTCTACAGAGCATATGGTGGGAAAATTACTTCGCATGAAGCCATTGAGCGTTAACTTTCTTTATAAGCCTGCTATTGTTCATTCAAGAGCTTATCCGCTTATATAGCCTTTCTCTTCGTGTTGTTGTATGATAAAAAGCATCGCAGCCATTGCTATCTTGTCTTATATCTGATATTTCATTGTCGAATATCTCCATTCCTTTTCTGAAAGGTTATTGGATGTATTTTACAATAGCTCTGTTGCAATTTCTATAAGATCGATCGAATATGTTGCGGTTTAACTGCTGATTGGAATGTATAACTTTGAAAAGATACACGAAATTAAGTTACAATCACTTCATTGTCCCGATTGGAGAGAAACGTTGGCACATAAGCAAGAAATCGGAACGAGTATGGGAATAATGCCATTCTGAGAGAGTGAAAGTTAGAACAACGAAAGAAATAAAGCCGTGTTAATGTGGTTATGAAACTAATATTTAGTGTTCATCGATCCTTCGATCAAAGAGATTGTACTGATGACAAGTATATACAAAGCAAACATCTGAACGATGCTATAATTAATATAAAGTGATAGATTGATTTTTTCCGCTTGATTAATTTTTAAGAGTTCAATTCCACGGATTGAGATTTACGATTCGGTCCAATTGACCTATTCATAATTATTGGATTTGAATTTATAATGTAGTCTAGTAATTCCAGGCGACATACGAGATATCCAGAATATTCGATCCATATATATTATATATTATGTTTGGTGGAATAAATTAAACAAGAGTATGATGGAAGCAGACCAGTCGCTGTCTAGTTTTAACTAGATTCTTTGAACAACAAGGGGAGGCGTCGATTCATATTACGTGCCGATCTTACGAGAGGCAGCACTTATGGGTCTGCTGTATAAACCTATATAGAAAAATCAGTTGTGTTCCCTGTCAGCATAAGTGTTTATTAACATTTCGAGCAACCTTTTCTTAGGGAACAAATCTAAATTACGAAGCAAAAACACTGATGATCCTTGGACGATTTCTAATTTCAGTTATAAATTAGGCCCAGCTGATTTTCAATGAAATAGCTTAGAGGAAATTGATAGAAATTTCGGTTTTGCAGTACTGAAATTTCAGACAGGTTATTGTCGTCATACTGCAGAAAAAGATGAAGCGGCGAGCTGGGTGAATCGTAAGCACTTCTGGCAAAATGCTTAGCGGCATTCCATCCTTATTTACGTTGTGAGTTCAAATTCCGCTGAGGTCAATTTGCCTTTCATCCGTCCGGCGTCGATGAAATAAGTACCATTTCAGTATGAGGGTGGGATAATCGGCTGGCTCCTTCCCACAAGTTTCAAACTTTATGCCTTTAAGAAAAATTATATTGCTGATATTCATTTCGCGTCTCTCATTATACTTACCACACCTTCCGGTACACACCGTACCCCTTAACAATGACACCCTGCTCATACCATCTGCAGAATATCACAACGCACACAAAACACAACGTTTATATATATATATATATATATATATATATATATATATATATATATATATATATATACATATATATATATATATATATATATATATATATATATATATATACTGCTGTCCGTATACTCTCACACGCTTCGCTACCCATCTATTCCACCCTGATACTCATACACAGCTACGCGTTAATGACACCACCCACCAAGCTTCTATCTCATTCATACTACCACACATCTTTTCACCACTATAGCTGATACACATATTCCCACACAGCCATGTTCACCTGTTTGATATGGTATTCTCTCTAACACATACAGACAAAAAAATTACAAATTTGTCACTCTTTTCCATCATAATATCCACGTATGTCACACATACATAATCATGTATAATCTCCTAACTTGTCAATAACATCTCCTTGAAATGTTCGTCATTCTCGACTAAAAAATTATTTCCATCATCCACTTTCTCGCTTCTGTTCATCATGTGTCTCTTTTCTGTTTCTCTTTTCTGTTTCTCTTCTTAGATTTTCTTTTAATGTCAGACAACTGTTCAAAATGGAAATTTGTTTTCCTTCAGCTTTATTTACACCATAATTTTAATGTAATTATTTTACTCCAAAATTGTTTGAGTTTTAGTTATTTCTAGGCATTTTTTGCTCATGGCTTTCCTATATGTATATATATAGATAAGTATATGTAAATTTAGGTATGTATATTTTTTTTCTCGGCATATATGTATGTAGGTTTGTGTCTGTACCTGCTGGGAAGAAAGAATTATTTACCCCCTTTTGTTTAGCATATTTGTAAATAACAGATTTAAGTCTGAATTTCTCAAATGGCAAAAGAAAAAATAACCTTTTTATACAGTGATATATTCAAATAAAATTCTTCCACTTGGCTGTTACAACCACAAAGTTTATTTCGTTGTAGCATCCTGTATCCCATTTACAACAATTGTGATAGTTTCTTTTTAAAGTGTAAGAATGTGAAGTTCTTAAGTATTCTGGATAACATCTGGGTGAACGGTTATACGTGATCAAGATCGAGCATAGACACGAGTACTAGGGCCATTGTAATCGAATATTCCCTCCGCTAGAATTTCAAGCCTTCTGCGTATAGCAGAAAGGTAAAAGAAAAAGAACAAACAAATGAAGCAGAAAAGTTAATGTCAGTAATTTCGCCCTCTCTGATAATGGAGACTGTTATTTTCTTGCATTTTACAGTACAGCTACATATGAATCGTTTAGAAGTTTAAAGGCTGTGTGTTTTGCTCGAGTGTAGAATGGAGTGAGACGTCTTTATTATGATAAGTTTGTTTTAAATGGGTTTGGCATGTTGATGTCTTCAAAATGTGAAGAACGCATTTGAAGGAAACGAACAGATCAGTTACGGTTCAAATTCCCTTCAAAATGAAAGGATCTTACGAGAGATTTTGGTAGATTTGATTGACATATTGAGGGAGGGATCGTATGTTTCATGTCTTGCATTTCATCGGAAAGTGTGAAGGAATAGTACTGAAGTGTTGTGATGGGTTGCAGGATACGAAGTAGGAAGGAACTGAAATAAATGAGTGATGTGGGAGGGAAATGTATTTGAGGGAGTTAGCAAAAAAGAGTGAGAGAGGGAGAAGAAAGAGAGAGGGGGAGAGAGAAGGGAAGAAATAAATAAATAAAAAAGAAAGACGGAGAGAGAGCGAGAAAAGAGAGATAGAGAGACTAAGAAAGAAAGAGATAAATAAATAAATAAATAAATAAATAAATAAATAAAGAGAGTAAGAGAAAAAGTGAGTGTCATATGACTGACGTCTCTGTTTCGGAATAAAAATATGGTGGAGAACAAATATTTGAATATGTAAAGTAGATTGTGAGAGTGTTTGAAGTAATGGGAACAACACAACATATGTCTGCTCAGTCAGAGATGTCCTGAGGCCAAAGAAATGTAATATTTTAATCAATATCTGTTTAGTGAAGTAAGGAAGAACAAGAACATATTTAATACAGATGATCATATCATCAAAAATATAATTGCTAATACGGCATGGAGAAGAGAACGTTATTTCAAAGACAAATATTATTTTATTGCTTTCAGCAAATATGGAAGACCAAACAGAACATATTTCTTATGATATAAGATCTCTCCAGGGAAGGATTAACTTCCTTTCTTTGCTGAAATATCGATAAAGGAATCATTTACATGTACTAGAGTGTTTCAAAGCACGTAATCGTTGAAAACAGGCATATTCAGAAGAAAAAACGAAACAATACACTGGAGTTAATTAGACACAGACGTCATCCATGTTAAAATTCATTCAAAATATTCCATGAGGATCATTGTGATTCAAGTTAGAAAAGTACCAGTGTAACGGGAGCAGAATATTAGCTCAGTAAATAATATTATATTACCTTATTTTCCGTCATAAATTCGACGTTATATATAATGTAGACACATAGTGTAAACATACAAACATCACTTCTATCTGTCGTCTAGACGTTTAAGTCAACCTACATTTATTTGTTGTAAATTTTGGTCTGAAATATTCGACTTGTATACCAGAAAGTATGATATGTATGTTCAGAAAAGAATGAATGGTGTGATTTGGAAGAAATTTATCTGCTGTTTCTAGCAGATCTAGCAAATGTGAAAAGTTTACTTTGTTAATTCATGTATAGACATGGAACTTTGTGTGTCTCTTGGCCTTCTTCGCTTCTGCCAAGCTGTCCAACCCATGCTAGCATTGAAAAATAGACGTTAAATGATGATTATAATACATATACTATTTTATGACAGACAAATCAATATAATATATAGTGTAAACATGTAGTGTTAGCACTCAATTATCATCATTATTTACCCAAATCCAGCTGCATTTCTCATGGAATTTTTTGTCATCCAGAGTGGTTTTAGAGTATAAGCTAAACTATGATGTAAAGGTTGGTCAGAAATATACGACCTGAGTGCCGGAAATACGGTAACTTTCTAGACAAATACGGAGCACAAGTTTGCACACGTTTGCTTTTATTTGACCTTTTCAACGAAGTGTAGACTTAATTATATTCTGAATAACCAATTTCGATGGTTTTATATTTACGTATATCATCGAATATATTACAAAACTTCCAATATGTAATTTGGCCATAACCCATTAGAGAAACTACCAATTAAAGCACCTTACATCCAATATATATATTCACATAACACATAAAAACATAAATCTATTACACGAAATGGTTTGTCAGATCAACCAATACGCATTACACGAGAAATGGTACGCACTGCAGCGAACGTCATTAAAAATTAAATATGAATATATCGCATCATCGCATACGAACGCATATGATGTCACAGAGGAGATATTATTTAAGTATATATATATATCGCCACATCAACTAAGTTAATTTGAAATCACACACACACAGATGAATCCATACACATATGCACAAGCACGCACATATGCACAGACGCTCATGCGCACACTCAAATATTTAGGACTTCCTTGATGTTTTATACGTGTATATATATATATATATATATATATATATATATATATATATATATTTATATATACATACATATATATATATATATATATATATATATATATATATATATACATACATATATATATATATATATATATATATATATATATATATATATATATATATATATATATATATATATATATATACACATACACATATCTATATATATAGGAGAATATATACATATATATATATATGTGTGTGTCTGTGCATGTATAATGTATGTATGTATGTATATATATAAATATATATATATATATATATATATATATATATATATATATATATATATATATATATATATATATATATATATATATATAAATATATACATACATACATATCCATGTATTTACATCATTAATGAACAGACAGCAACGAACACACGATGTATGTAACTTAAAAGGAGCATATTTACGTTATCTAATCAAAACATAATACATTATTTCTAGCGTCTCTCGGGTTTTATATTACATCAAAAAACATGGCAAGACTTTTAAGCTGATAACAAACAATTTATATGTTGGTGTACGTGTGAATATATTTCGTAAAATCACAACAAAAATATTGCCATTGGTGAATGACTACATACGTTCATGGATATACATACATACATACATGCATACATGCACACATACATACACACATACATACATACATACATACATACATACATACATACAGAGAGACAGACAGACATAAAACTGAACGGACATACATATAAAGATATATACGTATATATATGCATATATACATACATACATACATACATATATATATATATATATATATATATATATATATATATATATATATATATGTATATATATATATTCATACATACATATATATATACATATACTTATATATATATATATACTTATATATATATATATACATATATACATATATATATGTATATATATATATATATATATATATATATATATATATATATATACATACACACGCACACACACACACACACACACACACACACACACACACACACACATATATATATATGCATATATATGTACACACACACACACACCTTTACTGGACTCAGTAATTGGACGCTCGTCATTGTGCTGCAATCATGCTGTGGCACGCAGCGCTCATGGATTTAGGCGATCTCACTGATATAATTTACACCATTCATTCCGATCATTATTTCGTCGTTCCATTGTTTCTAATCTTCAGTTAATGAGTATAAAAGGTCATAATACAAACAGCGGTTTCGTGAACAGATATGTCAACACAAAAAAGGCAGGGAAAGACATAGGACCAATAAACACGCACGGAAACTCACACACGTTCACACGAAACACTTATATACTCCTACGTACATATATCGCATACATACACACGCACATTCCTATACAAACACAATGGTTTGTGCAACAGGCTGGAATGTGTTGGTGTTTATATACACCGATTTCAATAATGCTAAATTATGTAAAAACTGTCAGATCCGTTTCAGAGAAATCACGCATCATACGTTCGTTATTCTTACGTTCTAATGCTCTCGAATTGCACGTATGTATCTATATTTCCTTTTCTGTATTATGTAGCAGTGGGGGATAGAGGCTTCATTGAAAGAAAAATGACAGCGCTATTCAAGAGAAGATTTGCGTTTTCAAACTCGGAACTGAGAAAACTGATAAGGAGGATACAGGAGGCGGTCGAAAAAGCCAGCTTCTATATATGGCTGAAGCGGGAAGACCGAATATGGCTTGAAAGTCATAACATGTCTAGGTGAGACAGGCTGACACTGACACTGAGGAGTAGGGGCCGAAACCGGACGTGGTTCCTCCTGATGATGTCTTGAGCTAACTGGATCCTATAAAGGAGCTGTTGTGGTAGCAGACCACGAAACATGGTTGAAATTCCTTCTTGTTGTTGCGTGCAATTTTAGTTCTTTTCAAAATTCGAGTAATTCCCCAGAAACTTGACAAGATTTTCCCAGCCAAGACAGTTTCAGAAATTTCTGATTGAGAGTACTACTGCACAATTATATGTATGGTGTATGTGTGAATATATTATTGCATTCAAGTGGCTAAGGTACATGTTTGCTTATTGACAGAGCGTGCGTATTTACTGTTTATGTATGTGCATCTTGTATTTTGTCTGTAACTTGTGGCCTTTCCGACGCATAGCCTTCAGAAATTATGGCTGAACAATTCTATCCTGGTATTTAATTATTTTTGCAGAACCGTGAAGTTATGGGGAGGTAAACAAACCAACGCTTGTTGTTAAGCGATGCTAGGGAACAAATACAGTTACAGAGATACATACACACATACAAACACACGCATACATACATACATACGACGGAATTCTACATATTGTGGTTTCACCGAAGTAACTTGCAAGATATTGATCAGCCCGCGAATATAATAGTAGTCACATACCCAGTGTGGAGCGTTGTGAGACTGAAACTGAAAGAAGAAATTTGCAAAGCGAGCTGCTTAATCGAACATATATAAAGTATATATGTATGTATGTGTGTCCGTGTTTGTTTCCCCACTCCACCGCTTGACAAACGATGTCCCCGTAACAGCGGTTTGGCAAAGAGATCGATAAAATACGTAGCATGCTTTATATATATGTATATATATATATATATATATATATATATATATATATATATATATATATATATATTTATTTGTATATATGTATATGTATATATATATATATATATATATATATATATATATATACACATATATATATATATGTATATATATATATATGTATATGTATATATATATATATATATGTATATATATATACATATATATATATTGTTCTATGTGTGCCATAAATATCGCCATCCATTTAGAGAAAAATTTGTAGTTTAGAATCAGTAGTTCTTTGACTGCTATTTCTAAATTTTCAGTATGTTGGAGAAGCAACTCAATGCTAATCCCTGTATATTTATGATGATAAATGGTTTTACCGATAAAGGTTTTTTCATACTGAACTACTTGGCAAAATTGTTAATTATTAATTCTATTATTAATTGACGATTCCCTGCCCTTATTCTTGTATATTTTATATGTATATGTATGTATATATATATATATATATATATATATATATATATATATATATATATATATATATATATATATATATATATATGTATATGTATATGTATATGTATATATATGTATATATATATATATATATATATATATATATATATATATATATATATATATATATATATATATATATATATATATATATACATACAGAGAGATAGATAGATAGAGATAGAGAGAGAGAGAGATTTACCTAACCATATACAAAGTTATATTTATATGTATGTATAAAATGAAATACGAATGTGCAAACAAGAGAGAGAAAAGTGTATATTTAATAATAGAGTATAGCCTGAGTCAATTTATGGAATAATTAAAAGCCATATATTGTTACCTCGAAGCTTTCCTGCCAATCAGGAAATTTGGTAATGAGCTTCTTACAGTAAGAATACCTGTAAATGAAACGGAACACTAATTGGTTCATATGAACGCTCAACGTGTCATTATTGCTCTTTCATCCACTCTTCCTACACCATTTGATACCACTTGTTGTGATAATTAAAAGTGTAATTTATACAATGTAGTATGTGCAGATATTATCGCCTCTCCAGCTACAAAGAATGGATGAGATTTTCTGAATGTCTTGCGGATAACGTGCACAGCTGATGTACTTATAGTGAATTAGTGACCAAGAGTTTATGCTGGACTTTAACTCATTCCTTTGTTTCAAATCTACATCATTTCAAATTTTACGGGTCTACAGGGTGTCAGACGTCAGATATAAAAATGATCGCAGGTCAAAGTGAAGTGAAGTTTTTTTTTCCTGAAAACACAAGGCAACACACGCTCTGACACTCGGAACCACGTGTCTGGAACTTATTGCTCAATAATCAGCTCACGTGATTTATAATGATCATATTTACTAAATTTGCAAATTGCTATTCACCAAAGAATTTCTTAAAATATTTGTCTTAAAGTAACCAGAATCTTAGCCCTTCTAATCTTCCAATTAATCAGGCGAAATGTAGATTGTTTCAGTAATTCATATCGTAGAGTTTAACAAAATCCTCAATGCACATATGACGAGTATGATGGATTCACTCACATATTCTTTTATTCTTTTACTTGTTTCAGTCATTTGGCTGCGGCCTTGCTGCAGCAACGCCTTTAATCGAACAAATCGACCCCAGGACTTATTCTTTGTGAGCCTAGTACTTATCGGTCTCTTTTGCTGAACCACTAAGTTACGGGGACGTAAACATACCGACATCGGTTGTCAAGCGATGGTAGGAGAACAAACACAGACACACGCACATATATATATATTTCTCTAACGGTTTTTTTCAAATGAATCAAGTCATAACCTTATCCATCTATTGTTTTCATAATCGGTCATAATGTCTTACGTTTAAGATGATTCCCATGCTTTCCCTGATGAGAAAGTTACAATTTTAATATCAAAGATCCCTATGGATCACACAGGTTGTAATCGTTTGAAACATATGTAGGAATAAAGTATGCAATTATAACATGCGTTTTCTCCATTCCTTAAATTCTTAAATATACTCAAATACCCAAAATTTCAAGGAGTTCCTGCCTTAAAAACAGGAACTAAACCACAGTTATTGTGTGTTCTTTGCTACATTGGTTTCTATTAACCCATTTATTCTATCAGAAGAATTTTTATTCATTAGGATAGAAGAAATACACATAATTATGTATATATATATATATATATATATATATATATATATTTCAGTTTCAGTCAATCAAATCCACTCACAAGCATTTGGTCGGCCTGAGGCTATAGTAGAAAACACTTGCTGAAGATGCCATGCAGTGGGACTGAATCCGAAACCATGTGGTTGGGAAGAAAGCTTCTTACCGCACAGCCGCGTTAATTCTCTATTTAAATTTTTGAAGTGAACGAAATTGGTAATGAATCGTAGTTTAAATATAAATGTTCAGCAGTCTAATGAAATCTAATTCACTTTATTGATTTGAAACGAGCTCAGTTAATTAAAAATTTTAAAACAGGATTTAATATTGGGTTCAAATGTTGGCACAAGGTCTTCTATTTCGAGGCGGTTGAGGGTTTTAAGTCGTTTACTTCGACCACAGTGCTCCACTGGTAGTTATTTAATCAGGCTCGAAAGGATAAAAGTCAAAGTTGACCTCGAGGAAATTTGAACTCCGTTGTAAAAACGGAAGAATCACTTCTAAGCATTTTGTCCGGAGGGCTAACAATTCTGCCAAATCACCGCAATAAAAGGATTAATTTTAATGTTTGGTATAATGCTGTTGAATTTAGAGTAAAATATTATATTGACGCAGTTCGGATGTTTTCTGAAATTAAAGAATGTCCATGAAATCTGAAAGATTGCTTGGCAAAAATAGCCAATCTACATGTAATTCCATCATCTACATATATTCATACGTAGAGCCACACGTCCCACACGCAAACACACAGACATAAACACGCGCGTAAGCACACACACACATACACACGCATACGTGTGAAATGACAAGCAGCGTGTCGCATTTTAACTACGTGGTTCAGATTTCCTTTTGCTCAAGAAAGCTGTAGAAAAAACGAAGAATGACAAAATATGAATGCAAGTAGCGAGTAATACGAACGACTATACTTGGTTTTCAGTGCATAGATATTTCATATAATTATGAAAAAAGAAAAAATAGAATATGTGTTACATATTTCTCTGTTCTTAACTATGTTATAATCATGTGGTTGCGTTTCTTCTAGGACGACACCACGTGATATTTTCATTTCATCTGTACCATGTATAAAGCAAAAAAACAAAAAACAAAAACAAAAAAAAAACACGAGTATTAGAACAAAACCTTTTTATGACGATTTTATTGTTGATAAATAAATATTTGAGAAACATATAAACATTTTCAAAGGTATGGCAAAGTCAAACTAATCATGTTTTCTAATTGGTCAGAAACATATCATAATTCTCCGACGTTGAACACACAATGTAGAGGGAAAATCTAATCTTGTAATTTTCAATATTGTCGTACTTTGAAGTTCAGTTGCCTTTGGATAGTGAAATAATGAGCTGTCTTTTTAAAGTTTCCAAATGCATACATATGTCGCGAGAATCTTTTTCTGGAAGCATAACTCTCGTTTCTTTCCTTTCGTCACTGAAACAGATATATTAACACGATATATTAACACAACAAGTTAATCCTGTAGAATGACGCATACTGATCGTAAAGAAGATATTGTTGATACTGTATAATGTGGAAGAGTTCTTTTTTTACATTCTTACGGAAAGGAAATTTATCTTTTTCCGTTTCTCCGTTGAAATGTTCATTTCAGTGCGAATAACATCTAAATGTTTACACCACGGCTTTCGCATCCTTCCCAAGCACAAACATACGGGTTCCATGATTAGTTTCTAGTATTCTTACACCTCATCAAAAGAAAAAAAAAAAAAAAATCGAATACCTATTTGTCTCAAGAGAAATTAGCTTTACCGGATTAATCTAATTTCAATACAAAAGTCTAAGTGTCCATTGTGAGGAAGAGAAAACGGTTACATTTTTTAATAAATCAATTACACTTATATATTTCTTAAAATAATTTAGTCTGATCAGAGGTCGCAATAACTGGTTAATGTTGCTAATGATGAAAAAAGAAAATGGTTTGATAACGATGTTGGTTTAAGATTGCATGTTATTTATGTAAGGATGAGAAGAAATATTTTCCTGTGTTTGACGGGTTATATAAATTCATGGACTTTACGTACTTGACGTCGGAGTATTGTTTATTCTAGCCGCAGATAAGTTGTGTATTCAAGTCACTTTATCAGAACTTTATGAGATAGAAAATTCTCTTTAAATGTATTTTAATTAGACGAACATAAACCACATTCTTCATGATATATTATTTACGCAACTATTAGAACGCATATATTGTAGGTTTAATATCGAAGCAGCTTACTATTGTGAGGGCGATTTGGCCTTGTTTACAAAAATTTTGAATCGTATTAAAATTTTAGTTTGGGAAACAAATTCTTGGAGCGTTTTGGCAATGGTTCACTTACACATTTTGGTGAATGGTATCACACGCAAAGAAGACACATGGCAATTAACACAGCTATTGATTTTACAATTTAAAGGGTAAAAGGTAATGAATGACCATGAATGCTCATGAATGGCCATGAGGAGTGACTGTGTGGTAAGTAGCTTGCTTACCAACCACATGGTAAGCACAAGTCCAAGCAAAGTTGCTTATGCATACTAACCTCTCCTCTCCATACCATTATGTGTACGTAGGATAAAGGATACAAACACACTTCGGTTATGAATGACCATGAGATTGTATCTAAAAAGTTACCCTCGAGACACAAGTCCGGGAAAGGTTGTTTATGGAAGAGAGAAGTCACCCATGCATACCACCCTCCATCTCCACAAGACAGATGTTATTCAAAGGAAAAGAAAACGCCGATACAGCTTCATATCAGTGATGTTGCGACTCATTTCTACAGCTGAGTGAAATGGAGCAACGTGAAATGCAGTGTTTCGCTCAAGAACACAACACACAACCCGGTCCGGAAATCGAACTCAACTACCTCATGTTTGTTAGCCGAACACTTTAACCAGTGAGCCATACGCCTTCACAAATTTTACTATTTATAATTTCGCAATTTTATTAAATTCAGCTGAATATTCTTCCTACATTTTGGTTAGAAGTTTTCCATTTTAATGCATATTGCATGATAATAGTTTTGTAATCTGTAAGATTAGACATAAGGAAAAAGTTTAGACATTTTCGAAGAATTGAGACAGTAGAAGGATTTTGCTATCTTTATGGCTGATGGGTGGCTTTTTAATGAACGGATAAAATTCGCAACTGTCACAAGATGAATGCTCTGTGAATTTTATCACACATATCATCACACTGTGTGTCCATGTGTAAAATAATTTGCGTTTATTATATTAATACATACAGATATTATTTTTATACACTATTATGTAATATTCTAATATTTTATTAATGTTATTTTTTCTTCAGTCAATAATATTTCTGCGCAGTAGAATAGAATTTATGCTGAAAAGAATTTTGAGCACGGAAAAAAAGTGTAGCAACAACAAATTATGAATTCCTATGTTTATGCATACCTAAATAGTCTAGCTATAAGTAACCTACCCTGATATCAAATCTAAACGTTCTGCCTACACGCAACTAGTTTTACGAACCTTATCTGCCCATATAGAAGCAACATTTATGCTCTAGCGCGAAAACAATAATTTCTTTAGCATGATACCAGTTCTACATATTTACACCAACAAATATATGCATATATGTACGGATGAGCCAACGTGTATGTACGCATATATACATATATATATATATATATATATATATATATATATATATATATATATATATATATATATATATATATATATATATATTATTTACATTCTTTACATTCGACAAACAAGATGAGGACATTCTAACCTGGTTTCTCATTCCTAAATGTGAGAGTAGTGGTGTTTGATTGTTGTTAACACAACGTTTCGGCTCATATATGCTCCAGCCTTCATCAGGTGTCTTGGGGGGAAATTTCGAACCTGGGTAGTAGTAGTAGTAGTAGCAGCAGTTGAAGTAGTAGTATTATAATATAAAGCAAATGGAGAATTTCAATACAGCAAAATCAATTTATTTACATAGTTGTCGATTACATAACGCATACGATCGTTTCAGTATCTCCCTTCATTTACAAATGCAATTAATAATTGTATTATGAGTTCCCAAGGCAGAAATCTCTGCGGGACCAACATCGACATATTTATCTTCACATCCTAATAAATTGAGTGCTCATTATAGACTGCGAGATATCCCTGTCAAGAGCAATTCCTTTTTTTTACAAAGCCACATTAATACTCGTTACACACACACACACACACACACACACACACACACACACACATATATATATATATATATATATATATATATATATATATATATATATATATATCTACACGTATATGCGAATAAATATGAATGTATGTAAATATGTACACATACTCTCGTATATACGCATATGTGTGTATGTATGTATGTATGTATGTATGTATGCAATGTTGATGTGGATTTTATAGCTATTGTTAAACTATAAGCCATCGTTCCTCATTTTAGTATTTCTGAGAACAAATTGAAAACAGATTTATTTATTTATCGCCTTTATTTATTTATTTATTTATTTATTTATTTTTATTTAAAATTTGCCCTGTGTTATTTTAAATCTCTCGACAACGGCAATATATGAAAATCAAAACCAGCACTAATATCGATAGCAATATCTACCTCAATAGAAACAATAACAATGACAACAACAACAAAAGCAGCAGCAGCAGCAGCAGCAGCAGCAACAGCAGAAACAACAACAGTAACAACGGTAATAATAATAATAATAAATTATATGAACAAGACATTTGGACATAGCATCATGGCGAATGATATAGGATTTTTTGTCATATATGAAATGAATCAATAAAGACATAACAACAACAGCAACAGCAACAACAACCAAAACAACAACAACAGCAACAACAACAACAACAACAACAATAATAATAATAATAATAATAATAATAATAATAATTATAATACTAATAATAATAATGGTGATGATGATGATAATAATAATAATAATAATAAGATAAAAATAGTAATACTACTACTAATAATAAAATAACAATAGTAATACTACTACTAATAATAATGACGATGAAAATAATAATAACAATAATGACGACAACGACGATAATGATGATGATGATGATGATGATGATGATGATGATGATGATGATGATGATGCTGATGATGATGATAAGACGTTCGAAAGAGTTGAAAGTGTAGGAAAAAAAGTCATAAGCAACGTCACAGATCGATAATAAGTATGTGATAAAGATTAAAAAATCAAGGACCACCGTGTTTATCCAATAATTTATTTTTGGTATTAAATTTTTGTTGTAATTATAGATTATTGGAGCACAATCTGTCGGCTAATAGTGTGGTAGAGCAATGAATGGCTGACAGCTTATATATAGTTAGTCAATTTGTAAATTATATGGACGCGTACATCATTTGCACGCATTTATGATGTAAAGCGCCTAGCATCAGCTGTCTTGCAGGAATGGTAGATTTGTTGATGAGATCGTTTCGCACCTACTTGTTAAAGAGTTAGATGTAACTGATCGCCATAGTTGTAAGGGTCTGCGACAAAGGACGGATCATAGAAAGGTGTATTGTTCAATTGCCTGTAAGTGGGAATTCATAGAGATTAAATATCCAAGTGCAATGATTATACCTATATCTGTCTGTCTGTCTGTCTGTCTGTCTGTCTGTCTGTCTGTTTTTCTGTCTGTCTGTTTTTCTGTCTGTCTGTTTGTCTCTCTCTCTCTCTCTCTATCTCTCTCTCTATCTCTCTATATATTTCTCTATCTATATATCTATATATACCTTATATATATATATATATATATATATATATATATATATATATATATATATATATATATATATATATATATATATATATATATATATACACATATATGCACATATATATATATATACATACACACACATATATATATATACACATAGATACACCCCCCCACACACATATATATATATATATATATATGTGAGATGAAATGCGGATTCACGTGGTTGTAAGTGAATCTCCTTTACTCTATAGAAATACTATTCAACATCGTCCCAATCATAATGTGTTCGCAATTGCAAGTGTGCATTACGTCGAGGGCGAAACTATATCTCTCATTTATTTCACCATACACAGCACAAACACGCTAAGTAATAACTTCTTACAATCTCATCTTCGCATGCGAGTTACTGTTATTAAGAAAACTCTGCTGCATTTTATTTCGTCCTTTGGTGCTTGTCGCGTGTTTCTTTGGTACATGGTGACTCTACTCTTTAAATAATTCGATATATTATTTGGTTGATTAGATATGCGTTCGATGCCTGCGGAGTAAATAGATAGACGTGTAGTAAACAAGTATTCCTGAGTCAAATAAATAAATAAATAAATAAACAACAACGCTAGTTTTATTAATGAGACCACCTGAAAAATAAAAATATAAAAAGGAAAAACAATGCTGACCACGTTTAAACATAACAGAATTGATCATCTTCAATGTACGTTCCTTCAATCACGTTAACTATTGAAATAACGCATCAAAACATTTCTACCTGGGCAGCTTGTCATTCTTCGCCAGTAATTATATAGTAACGGTGGTCTCTATCGTGAAAATTCATGAAGGACTGTTCTGCAATTTCTTGCTAACCAAGTTGCAAAGATGATTTGCTTATAGTGTTCAAATATTTGTGCTCTACATTATCTCACTCTCCGTGCATTATTTCAACATTGCCTGTAAGCATACACGGTGTGTCACACGCCACATGTCGAGTTGGTCATAGGATTGAGTGATTAGGACCTAGTTTAATAGGAATGCACTCTCAACGCTAGAATTCTGGTTCACAGTCTTGGGAGTCTTTCGAACGAATTAATGAAACACGTGTCAATTATATGATCCACTCCAGTCTATAATTAAGCATTTGGATTAATGCGTGTCCGATGCTCTTTCCGTTTTCGATTATAAATATCTACTCTTTTACTGCTAATGTTATGTTGAGGATTATAAACACACCGCCTATTCAAATTGTAAAATATATATATGTACTACATATTTCCAGTGCATTGTTGTATATCTAAGAGTATTCCTAGTCAAAATTAACTGGTCTGAGCCACAAATATATAAATGTCTTCGTCATAGA
>NC_142947.1:40288691-40298691 GCF_046866305.1 Octopus bimaculoides | reverse complement strand
AACTATCCTCAGCTGCATAAATAAATGGATAGAAGTTTTAATTAGTTGGACACATTAATATAATTTTATATATACATACATACATATATATATATATATATATACACACTCATATATTTCTTTATGCAGCTGAGGATAGCCCTGCATTTGAATTATGTCTGAGTTTTTTATCAGGCAAGTAGCGCATGAAGACGTTCGGTATTCCTCATACAAAATGAGAAAGGGGCAATTTGTATCCCAAGCGATCGAGGACAAGAGGAAAGACTGCTTTTGAACAAAATCTAGCACCCTCTCCAACTGAAAATGGTTTTTTTTTTTTTTTCAGATGGGAAAAGTTTATGCCAGGATCAAATGGTGAATACACAGAACAATCATCCAGTCAAAATGTTGGTGCTTTGAGTGATCACTAGTGATGGAAACGTTATGCCTCCATTCATCTTCCCACACGGTCTTAGGTGAGTTCGAAGTCGTCTGGAAGTCGTGGTTAGGCCATGGTTATACAATGCCGATTTTTTTGAATAAATTTACTCTAATATTTCAAGATTTTTTAGGCAGTTTTGGTAAATATATCTGTTACAATGAGATGTCAGTGTTATTTTCATTTTAGCGTAATTTAGATGACAATTTATTCACTGCAGCCGGTATGTCTATGCCGGTATGTATGTATGTATGTATGTATGTATGTATGTATGTATGTATCTATCTATCTATCTATCTATCTATCTATCTATCTATCTATCTATCTATCTATCTATCTATATATATATATATATATATATATATATATATATATATATATATATATATATATATATATATATATATATATACACACGATCATGGGCCGAATAACTTACCAACTAAGCCACGCGTCTTCCATTTGTATTTCCTAATTCAACCATAACATATAGATTATCGATCTCGAAATGCATAGTCAGTCATAATCAGACCTATTCGTAGAACGCGTAAGGATTCCTATTGATATATCATTGCATTTGAACCGGAAATCTACCTTTTCCCGCTCCCCCCCCCGCCGTCTGACCTATTGTAATACATCCTGATCGACATATCCAATTGATTCGAAATCATAATCGAACCAAAAATTTTCCTTCGATATTTAATTTGTTTCTGTGGGTCAGAGGTGGGGGCTTCCTCTAAACAATACATTGAGAATTTCTGCAAAGACATAAGCATAAACCATTCTGGAAGCTTTGTATTGTTAATAAATAAATACATTATTAATATTTTAATGGAAATACTTCTTCCATTATTTTCGTCAATATCAAAAACAACAAAACTAATAATAAAATTCATGTTAATAAAACCTTCTTGAATCAATATGGCGGTTTCAGTTTAAAAGCCTTTCTTCCGAGCATCCTACTGTTTTATATTTCTGATTCACTTGTTCTTCTAACAATGAAGAAATACGTTGCCAATGAACCGTGTTGGGCTGAATACAATTGAAGTATTTCGAATTCTGTAGAAACATCAATTATCGTTTCTAAAATAACGATTGGATAAAAATGTTACTTTTGATTTCTTCTTTGAACACGTTTTCTATTGAAGCATAACTGATGTATAATTTTATTTGATATCATTTTGGCGTTGTCATTTATAAATATCAACATCTAATACTCAATTCGCAACCAGCTAATTTTTATCATTCGAATAAGTTTTGCATTCTTTGGTAATGTCTTCACGTGCTGGATGATATGTGTATTCACTTCATTTCATATAAAAACAAGTTACTGCAACCAATCGAGAATATGCGTTTAAAGACGCTGCCATTCAGAAAAATAACTGCTGCAGTTATGAACAGAACCCAACGTATCATTTTGAATATAGTCAAAAATCTCTTATTTTTTGCTTGCTTCAGAAATTTGACCGCAGCCGTGCTGGGACATGGCTGTGAAAATTTTTTTTTTCTTTAAATCGAACTAGTTGACTGCAGTAATCTTTTTTAAAACCTGGTACTTGTTCTATCGGACTGTATTTTGCCGAACACTGGTTGTCAAGCGAGAGTGGGAAGCAAACACAAAACACACACAGACACGCATATATATATATATATATATATATATTGATACTTATCGCCAAGCCAACATGGCAGTCCCCAAAATAGGACGAATGCTGCCGTTCATTAGCTCTAAGAGGCCATCACCTCTAGCTAGCTATCTGACACACGAATCTGTGTCCACATGGACTGCCATGTTGGCTTGGCGATAACTATTAATATCCAGTACCGCTGCCGTAGTCTCCTTTAGAGAGACTTAGAAATATTAATATTTATATATATATATATATATATATATATATATATATATATATATATATATATATATATATATATATATATATCTGTGCGTTTATGTGCGTGTGCGTGTGCGTGTGAGTGTGAGTGTGTGTCATAAAGAAGACTGGAGAATTATACACCTTCAAAACTACTTCAATAGAGTATATACTTATGAAATTCACATCAATGAATTCGTTGAGAATAATACTTTTATAAACAAATTTTGAAGATATGTAAATCTTTATTGTTTCTATGATGTATTGAATAAATACTCTGTATTCTCTGAAAATCAAATGAAGTGAACTCAGTATTTAATTATTACGCAAATTACCATGAAATCGTTTATCATGAACACTTTTATATTTTTCTATGACACGATGTCGTTAGCCGGAACCCTAGACTACTAAGGTATCTGCCAGATTCCAAATGCCTACTCCTGAACGCTATGTATATGTATTGAATATAAGGATAAAAATTACGTTACTGATTTTTATCAGGTAGTCAGCATGCTATAAAGATTTCTAGGTAATTTACACATTAAATTAATAATAATATACATATGTATATACTTATATTAAGGGAACAAGGCCGAAAACGACCTAACTCCAGCAAGCTTGAAGTGCCGAGACCTTCAAAAAATATATATAGCGTACAGAAATAGCCATTTGGAAGCTGGCAGATACCTTAATATGTATATATGGGAGTCTATATGTAGGTATATATGTATGTGTAAGTGTATATATCTGTGTATGTATGTATATGTATGTGTAGGAGTGTGTGTATTTCTATGTATGTGTGTATATATGTATATATATATATATATATATATATATATATATATATATATATATATATATCTCCTGTGTGATCCTTCTGTCCGGCATTCGCCATGATAGATCGCTGACCACTACATTTATATTTTGATTCTCCTTGTTTCTCTCCTTGTTTCTTTGTGTTCCTTTCTGTTGAAGAGCGTAGGCTCGAAACGTCAAAGACTTTCTCTACTCCCGAGCGTTATACTAATACATCCATTTGTTGTTTACACCAGCTGTCTTCGTCTGTTGTCTTTTTCATAAATTCTCCCAAATACACACACGCACACACACACACACACACATATATATATATATATATATATATATATATATATATATATATATATGCAAGTGTATATGCATATGTATATATATATATATATATATATATATATATTGTATGGGTATTTAGCTCTATATGAGAAGATTATATAATTATTTTAATTTCCTCCACACTGAGTAAAAGATTATCAAATATCAAATATGAATTTTCAATTTAATTAATTTTTTTTTTCTATTTTGTTCGTTTTTGTTTCTGATAAAATAGTTATCTCTACTGAATTTAGACATTGTTAATAAGTAGAATAAGTATGTTAAATTATTCTATAACAGTTTATTTTTTAATCAATTAATTTACAATCTTAATTTTTTCTAGATAGATATATGTATATATATTTACATGTACAGAATTTTTAATTTATTCAATTGTAAAAACCGCATTATTTATGGGATGACCCAATGTGTGTGTGTGTGTGTGTGTGTGTGTGTGTGTGTGTGTGTGTGTGTGTGTGTGTCTGTGTGTTTATGCGTGCGTGCAGAAGAGTATGTATATGTGTGATTTTGTGTCTTTGTGTTTGGGATATCCTTGACCTCCGTCTCCAATTTACTGCTGCCGCTTGCTTGTTTGCGTCTACATAAATTAGCAGTTTTACAAAAGAGAGGACAACTTTCAACCGAACTCTTCTTCTAGGATATATCCCAGTTTTGTCGCAGTTCAGTGATTGAAAAAAGTAAACGTTGAATCCTAATGGACCAGCTCATATGCGCACTAATAGTAAATCTGAATATAGAGTAGAAGCAACATTGAGATAGTAAAAGACAAACAAACACCCGTGAACATATATATATATATATATATACATAGCACAATTTAGAAAGTAAAAATCACGTGTGTATACACATATATGCACATGCACACACGTCCACATGCACACACGTCCACGGGAATTCACAACATGCAAAGTATCAACGCATACAGGCACAAACGCTCACACACACACACACACACACACACACACACACACACACACACACACACACACACACATAAATGCAGGATTCTGCAAGAATATAAAAATTCATTGAATGTCCTAATAGTGAAAATTAGTTTTCATTCAAACTCAATTCGCACGTGCACTTACCATCCTCTTTCTTTCGCTCTCTCTATCTCTCTCTCATTCAGTCTCATATGTGTGTCTATGTGTGTGTGTGTGTGTGTGTGTGTGTGTGTGTGTGTGTGTGTGTGTGTGTGTGTGTGAATATATAATAATATACGTTTGTGAGCAAAATATTGTTTTGTATAGATTCTTATCTGTATAGATTGTTACCTGTATTTGTATGTATGTTATTTGATATATATCATTCTGTAAGTATAACTTTATAAGAGTATCTTTATGTGCAAATATATGGGGATCAGGAATACGTTTATGCTTCTGTTTACGTAGACATATTTGTTTTGATGTTTTATAGGTGTATCATGTATCCATGTCAAATTTTGACACATCGCATATCACCAAAATCTTAAATCGCTCACTAGTAACAGATAATTTCATTGAACATATATATTCCATACACTCTCCATTAGTTACCTCGTCCATTAAATTGATCTATTACATCATTGTGAATGTTTGTGGGTGCGTGTATAGGTGTGTGTGTGTATTTGTGTGTATGTGTATGCGTCAGAGTTTATGCATGTACGTATGAATATATCTATATTTGTATGTGTAATTACGCATCTCATTCTTTCTTTCTCTCTCTCTCTCTCTGTATATATATATATATATATATATATATATATATATATATATACAGAGAGAGAGAGAGAGAGAGAGAGAGAGAGAGAGAGAGAGAGAGAGAGAGAGAGAGATACATATATATATACATATATATATGGATATATATATAAATGTATATATGTATATGTATATATAGATATATGTATATATATATATACACACACACACACACATATATATATATGTATATATGTGCAAATGTATACAGATATTTATATATAACTATGGATATGTATAAATATATGTGCGTGTGTGTGTGTGAATATATATATATATGTGTATGTATACTAGCAAAGATGCCCGGCGTTGCTCGGGATTAAAACGGCACAATTTGTATATATATATATATATTACAGTTATGTGGAAACAGGTGATACGGGAGAGTGCAGCAGTGATGGCAAAACTTTTGTGGAATAAATTTGAATTTAGTAGACAGAAACTGAAAGAAGCGTGCCGTATATATGTATATATATATATGTCCATGTTTGTGTGTCTGTGATTTCCCCTACCCCACCCCGTAACATAACGGTTCGGCAAAAGGGACCGATACAATAAGCATTAGGCTTACACAGAATAAGTCCTGGGGTCGATTTGCTCGACCAAAAGCGGTGCTCCGTCATGGCCGCAGTCAAATGCCTGAAACAAGTAAAAGAATAAAGGAATAAAACTAAGCGAATCGAAATGCTCCATTGATCAGCCGTTGTCATTTTAGGCACAACCGTTTCCCTTCCTTTTTGTCGAGTCACAGTACGTCTCTCACCACCATATCCCTAATAATTATATGTGTATGGTAGTCACAATACGTTCCTAGAGAATGCATATTGGAGTGATTATGCATATTTAGGTGTGGTAACTAACTAATTCTATACATTGAGTATATTCTTTCTATTTTGTTTTCTCTCGATTTAGATCAAACAAATCATAACTATTCTTTATTTCATGATCATTATCAGAATTTGGAATAATAATGATATATTTGATCTTTAGAAAAGCAGACGACGGTTTAGATTTTATGAAAATCTATATCCCTCATACGTCACATATATTTTTTTCTTCTTACATAGATGTCTACTCTTCTTTCTCTACTTCTCTCTCTGTCTGTCAATCTTCCACAATCATTCAATCTGCTGCTTGTTTCAGTAACCTTGTATACGGACGTACGTTTGTATATATGTATGCATGTATGTATGTATGTATGTATGTATGTATGTATGTATGTATGTATGTATGTATACACGTACGTACTATGTATGTGTGTATGTAAGTATGTATGTATATACACATATAATTCTATATATATAAATATAATTATTTGACTTGTTTCATGTTTAAAATTGTGGTCATGCTGGTGTACCAAATACACATATATCTATATACTTATATATATTGACGTACATATATGTAAATATAATGTAAGCATACACACACACACACACACACACACACGCACACACACTCATATATACATATATATGTATATATATTAATAGTAATTGTAAGACAATAAAAGAATGAATGAGACCTCGATATTATGTAGAGGAATTTATCTGTAGACAACAAAGTTCTTCGATATATGTATAAATTCCTATATATATATGTATACACACACACACACACACACACACACACACACACACACACACACACACACACACACACACACACACACATATATATATATATATATATACATATATATACACATACACACACACCCACACACCCACGCACATATATATATATGGAAAACAGATGGAAAAAAAACAAACACGCAGTGTAGCGAAACAAATATCAAATGTAACCGTTAACGGATATGGATGTATAAACGCCCTCGCGTAGGTTGCATGGAGCATGTACAATCGTTCATACAAGCCTTAACCAAATACATAATGGAAACTTTGATAATCATCGTGCTTTACTAGTAAGATACTAGGTACAAACCATACGTTTTATTGTATCATATTATATGATAATATATATATATATATACATACATACATACATACACACATACACACACACACACACACACACACACACACACACACACACACACACACACATATATATATATATCAAGAACGTTTGTCTAAACTTTGTGTTTATTGTTCACTGTTATTTGTTGAAACTGCCAGAAAGTTTGCGATTTGATATCGCCTTGAACATAAGTAATACCTAGTTGGTCAAATAATTTCAGACAATATAATCGTTGAAACTAATGAGGCAATGATGTTTTAATCGTAATAAATTAACGATTCGTGTAGAATAGCCCACGGGAAATGAGATTTGTTTTTCTATCTACCACGTAAATGTATTTATTATTAAAACAAGAAAAAGAAATTCTTTTTTCCCAAGAAAGTTTTAGAATTTAATTGTGTGCGCGAGATAAAAATGTAATAACTCGCCAGCGCAGAAAATGATATCAACTACAATTACAATACATATATACACTTTCAGTGAAATGTTATTTGCTTTGGGTTACAGTTAATAAACTCGTAGAGATAATAGTATGTATTGATTTGTTGTAAACATTTCTAAAGTAGATAAAAAAGCTTAGGTAATTCAGACGAGAAGGCGAGTAACAAATTATTTCATTCATACGTATATTTCAGAAAAATCATCAACTGTTCTGTAGACAGATTTTAATTGACATTTCAAATTAGTCTTGTAACTTTATCTATTTTTCCAGTGTAAGTGATATATGACAATGTCAACGTATCTGACACAGTAAAAAAAAAAAAAAAAAAAATATGAGACGTGAAATTTACAATACTGCTGAACTCTAAACGTGTGGTCTGTGTTAGCTATAAATTCTGCATGTTTAAACAACATTGAAGGCAATATACCGTAAAATCGATAGAAGTGGTACACGTAAGTGCAGGCGTGGCTGTGTGGTAAGAAATTTGCTTCCAAACCACACGATTCCAGGTTCAGTTTCAGTTCGTGGCATCTTGGGCAAGTGCTTTATGCTATAACCTTGGGCCGACCAAAGCCTTGTTAGTGGATTTGGTAAGGTGGTGTGAAAAATGCAAAATTGGTAACAAAGAATCGATATTTCTTGAAAATTATGGTTAAAGGAAAGGTGTAATAAAGAATTTTGCGGTCAGATATTTTTTCAGGCCATGCAACGCAATTGAAAATTTTAAAAATCGCTGTTTTTGTTCCAGTTTTTGATTACATGGATTATAAATCGTAACGAATACATATCTGTACAAAGCAGAATGCAGAACCGTAAATATAGTATCCTTAAAAGGATGTATACCAAGTTTCAATACAATTGACTAATATCTTGACTATAAAGAAAAAGAGAGTGTGAACTATGAAGAGAAGGAGAATGTGAACTTCTCTCCAGTGCCACTACAACGGTCATGACTTGTGGACGTACATCGTACATGTGTGAAGGTTTCTGCTTTGGCCTTGACTTTAGGCCATTGTATTAAAATTAATGATGGTGTTAAATTTAGTGTTGTTTATATTTAGTGACGACTCATAAGCCAATTGAATGCCCAATATTTGGTACCCCATGTGATCTTAGCGAGCGAGTTTTGCCAACTAACAAGGACGTAATAAAACGTCTTTTATTTGAACGACAAAAAGAAAACGATGTAGTTAAGAAAGATCTTTCAATTAAACAAATTGTCAAGATTGTAGCAGAGAAGATTATTCTTCTTTGGCAAAAGGCATTCATCCCTTGTGCTAGGATTGAGTCACATAAACCGAAAATTTCAACCTTTTATCTAAAGTACCAAACATTACTAAAATCTGTGAAGCATAGCAAAAATGTGCCATCGTTTCAAACAAAGTGTAATATGTTTAAGAACAATGCAAAAAAAAAGATTTGACATTTCCTGTTGCGAGTGTAACTCCCTTAAAAACTACAATTGTAGTAGAGACAGAAAAATACCACATAGAGAACAAAATTTTTTACAGTATCAATGGTCAATCAAAAATTGATCATTGGTGGAAAACATGAAGCAGTATATAAACGGAACGTTCAGAGGCTGATTCGAAAGAATCGGCCAGATCAGAGTCACGCTTCTACTTCAGCAAAGGATTCTGAATTTTTAATTATTTTTATCACCAAAATGTGTGAAGAGTCAAAAACTGACATACACGTAATTTTATTTTAATCTGTGTGCAATCTAAACTATATGTAACACATTTATTCGGTGACCTAGTATTAAAAATAATAAAAACGATTTCGAAAAGTCTATTTATTTCACATAATTTCCAAATTTAAGATCGTTACGGAGTCTGATGATATAAATTACAGAACTTGAGATTTTAACACTCTTGTTCTTTAATGATTTTACAAACGAAAATAAATTCGTAACAATGAATGCCAAAATAAAATGAAGAACGGTAAACGAGTTATAAATTAATTTTTCGCTCATTATTAAAATTTTCAAGTAGGTTGCGGAGAGTGAAGATGTAAATTTAAGAGTTTCAGATTTTAACATAGTTGTTTTTAAATAATGTCGCAATAGAAAATCTATTCTTAGAAACTTATTTCGAAACCCTGTGTAAAAAGTAACTTTTTCGCTAATACACATGTGTGTGTGCGCAGGCGTGTGTATGTGTGTTTATGTGTTTGTGCGTATGTATTTGGTTGTGTGTTTGTGTGTCTGTGCGTCCGTGTGTGTCTGTGTTTGTGTGCTCCAACGCTGCTTGACAAGTCTATTGAGATGAGTAACAAGGGAAATATTAGCTGTGCATGCAAAGGTTCACCTTTGTAAATAATTTACGGAGGCGACCCCATGTGGCGCTGGCGTTTAAATAACTCTGGTTAGCTACCCAGTCACAAAGTTGCTGATAAC
>NC_142947.1:40276191-40286191 GCF_046866305.1 Octopus bimaculoides | reverse complement strand
CTAATCTTTTGCTAATACGGATGATTTTTTTTCTGTTTTTGGTAGGATTTGCACGACGTGTCTTTGCACTAACTGACATTTTTAGAACCTTAGATTTTGACATTCTGTTCTTTCACTTTGGCTGAATATTGGATTTAGCCTGGAATCACTTCCTGTTTACAGAGCTCAGGAATTAAATTAAGGAAAGCAAGACATGACAGTTAAGTCACTAAAATTGAAGCAACGCATCGTAAATGCAATGCGTATATAATAAAACGCAAGTACAGAACAAATATTTTCATTACAATGAACTTATTCTTTAATTCTTTTACTTGTTTAAGTCATTTGACTGTGGCCATGCTGCAGCACCGCCTTCAGTGTTTTTTTTTTTTTAAGTTGAGGAAACCAAGACAAGAACTTGTTCTTTGTAAGCATAGTTCGTATTCTGTCAGTCTGTTTTGCCGAACAGCTAGAACACGCGGACGTAGACACACCAACAACGCTTGTCACGCGATGTTGGGGGAAAAACAGACACAATAACACACACACACACACACACACACACACACACACACACACACACACACACACACACACACATATATATATATATATATATATATATATATATATACATATCACATGATCATGTGACCGCTAAGCATTTCGCCCGGCGTGCTAACGATTATGCCAGTTCACTGCCTTCTTTTCTACTCTAGACACAACGGCCGAATTTTTTTGTTGGGGGGAATGGGAAGGGGGCCAGTCGATGAGATCGACCTCAGTACGACATTCTGGTACTTAATTTATCGACCCCGAGAAGATGAAAGGCAAAGTCGACCTAGGCAGAATTTGAACAGAGAACGTAAAGACGGATGAAATGCCGCTAAGCATTTAGTCCGGCGTGCCAACGTTTCTGTCAGCTCGCCGCCTTCCAAATATTAAGATATTAAAATATAATCGACGGTAACTTTGTTAGAAATTTACGCCGGAGACGAATCACTGAAGAAAATATAATATTTCAAAGGTACAGCGTATTTGACAAACGAATAAGCATGTGAGTCCTTTGCAGGTGCATCTGTAAGTATTTTCTTAGTAATTACGTAATTTTAGATGCTTGAGGCAACCAAGCAATTTACATTAATAAATAGTTGCAAACATAGAAAAAAGGCTGAACGACACACTATTATTAACTTTGCTATTTCAGATTTATAGGTACCGCACTTCCACTCCTCCGCCTATATATAAATGCATTTATATAGCGTTCTCCAAGTTTGCTGCTCTTGAAAATATTTTCACTCCTTTTCTTGATATATTTTATATCATTACACACAAAAGAATGAAATTATCAATTTAGGATTTTTCTCTGGTGAGAAGATGAAACATTAATAGCCAGTGTAAAGTATTGAAATAACTATACAGACCATAAAATGTTGACTAAAAGGACAAACTATTGTTAGCAATTTCCATTATAGTTTATAGTAAGCGAGTTTATCGAACACCACAGGGGGACACTTGACCGCTAACAAATCTCTGATAAGAGGAAATAGACTGAAATCGTTACAATATCTACGAGAATTAAAATGAATTGGCATGTTTATTATTTAACTCTTTCATTACAATTGGAATAAGTCATTCGATTTAGGAAGTTGTATGGTGTTCTTGCTTGAAGCATAATACTAACACCAAAAATGGTGTTTTAAAACTATTTCATTACATCGAAACAGATTATTTAACTAGGATTTATATTTTTTCTTTCTTTTTTGTTGACCTATTTATTATTTTTATTTTTTGACATCCTACCAATTTGCCCAAATTAGCCAAGCTGCCAAAGGGCTTAATCCGTTTTCTTATGCAAGTTCTAAAAAAACATTTTTTAAAAAATCTTTACTTATTGTAATCGATAAAAAATATTCGATGTAAATTGGATTAATAAATTTATTTATTTACTTATTTATTTATTTATTTATTTATTAAGTATTCTAATGAATCTGTTCACTCTCCTTTCTTCAGTGATCTGGTAGAGTAACTAAACATTTCCATATAGGGAAAAATGCCACTATCTGATTGTAATTGTTCGATAAAAGGAAACGTATGCTGTCCTTGTTGTTTACATAATACTAAGTAGTGTAAAGGCCTTTTTACACGTATTTCTTTTTCCGTAACGGCTGTATCGGTAAACGTCATAACAACACATTGAAATAGAAATCACCTCTGTACAATAATTCATTTGTATTACGTCTGTCCATAAAGCGGCAAGGTGGCAGAATCGTGAGCACTCTAGACGAAATGCTTACCGTTATTTCGTCCGTCGCTACGTTCTGAGTTCAAATTCCGTTGAGGGCGATTTTGTCTTTTGTACTTTTGCGGTGAATAAAATCCACTACAGTTGAACACTGGCGTCAGTGAAATCGACTCCCACCAAATTGCTGTCCTTTAGGCAAAATTTGAATCCATTATTTCAAATTCCGCCGAGTTCGACTTTACCTATCATTCTTGTGGTGTCGATATATAAGTACCAGTTGAACACTGGTGTCAATGAAATCGATTCATCGCTTCCCCACAAATTTCTACACCCAGCAAAATTTTAAAAAATTATTTCCAATTCCGCTGGGGTCGACTTCGTCTTTTGTACTTTCGGGGTCGATAGAAATAAGTACCAATTGATGACATCGATACAAATAAATACCGGGGTCGATGATATCGGTTCATCCCCTATCTGAAGATCGCTGGCCCTGTGGCAAAATTTGAAACCCTTATGTTACATGCGTCTTTGTCTGTGTCATGCGTTGAGCACTGGCATTTTTTGCCCTTTTGCAAACTTCATGTGCATTGTTATCAAACGAAAGTTAAGTTGGTTTTCGGATCACGATCGTAAGGCCGTGAGCTTGAATCACGGTGGTGCGTTTCATCCTTGAGCAAAACATTATATTTTACGTTGCTTCAGTCCATTCAGCTGGCAGAAATGAGCAGTACCAGTATTTCAATGTTGAAGTAGTGTCACATTCAGGTTTGTGTCATCGAATCTACATGGGAAATAGACGTGACTGTGGAGTGGTCAACCGCATGCACGTTAATTTCACGAGACGGCTGTTCCGTTCACCGGATCAGTTTGAACAGTCATCGTGGAAACCGATAGAGAAACAGACCTTGCGCAAACAGCTTTCAAATATTTTTTTCACCAAGTTGACAACTTTCGATAGGCTGGCATGTGCCTTATATATATATATATATATATATATATATATATATATATATATATATATATATATATATATATATCTTGTGAGTGTGTGTGTGTACGGGTAAAACGAGAGTGAGAGAGAGAAAGAGAACGACAAAGAGAGAAGCAGAGAGAGAAAGAGAGAGGGAGAGACGGAGAGAGAGAGAAAGAGAGATAGAGATAGAGATAGAGAGATGGAGATGTGGAGAGAGGATGAAAGAAAAAGCGATTGAAGCATAGAAAATTCTTTCTTTTCTAAGCAAGACTAACAATTTATTATGAATTTGCTAGACTGAAAATGTCCAGAGATCTGCCGTGTGCATATATATATATATATATATATATATATATATATATATATATATATATATATATATATATATATATGTGTGTGTGTGTGTGTGTGTGTGTGTGTGTGTGTGTGTGTGTTTGCGCTTGTGTTCGTGCGTACGCTTAGGACACACCGTTCTGTTTTAACGAAACTGGTGAACGGTGAAATGTCTGTCGCGCGACTATTTAAGTTGTCCAGTACATGCTGGAGTCTTGCAAAACAAATATAAACCATGAAATCATTACCCAGGAGAATCGCAGTCTCTTTAGTAATAAACAAGCGAGTACGCGCGTATACACAGCCACACACATACATATATAAACACACCCAATATTTCACTTTCATAAACAATGTTACGTAATGTGAGTAGTTTTGAAGCCAATGATACGGATTTCAGAAATATACATTAGATTCCTGGTGTAATATTTCTTGAAGTCACGGAATAGAAATCCGTATGAATATAATTTATTTGGATTTAACCGTAGGTCAACATAAATTTTTCCTGAAATCGATAATATTGATGTATGATATTTTATTATAAAAGAACATAAATAAATCACCTCACTGAATTTACCTGTGTCTCGTTTCGTGCTAGTAAATGATATAAATATTTAGCCATTACGAATAGAATATTTTGGCGCTCAGGTGGGTTCTGGTCCAGTTCAGACGTCCAGCTCATTGGAACCGGTGTACCGGAAACTGCATGTCGCTTTGTACTGATTGGTTCACTTAATCTATTGTTCTGAATACCACCTACAGGTAGAAGCTGTTAATAGAGGCGTTGCAGTCGGTCCCATCTCCTTCCCTTCTTCGATTTCATAATCTGAATGTTCGTTCTTCAGAGCAAGATATACTGTCGTGCTTCTTAGTGCAGCACCAACAAACCATGTTAGGGGCGCCTTTGATGCAGTAGGACACCTTGTGTTCTTTTCAAAGCGACTTGCTAATCTGTTTTAACTCCTCTTGATCATATGTTCTTTGTGAACCCTGCTTTATTCCACCGTGCTTATGGCGATAAATAGGGGACAACTAGCTCCTGGCTGCCGTCGTTTCCAGCCCCATTTATCGTCATGTATATTGGAATGCAAATCAATGAAGGATGCACATATATATATTGATTTCAGCATTTGTTTCCTATTTTGAAAGTACTTCAGACGATGTCATAACGTTTCTTTTTGATTAGGGAAGCTTCCCCCGTTATTTCTTGGCGGTAATAGGATACTACCAACATCCCTTTTCATAGTATATCTTCACAGATATTACCAACGTCATGAGAATTTAGAAACTTCCAGTGATAATTGAAATGGTTCTTGATATGATACTTTCTGAGCAGAGTTTTAACAGGATTTTTGCATGCTTTTATTGATAGCTTTATCTAATCCGAATTGTAAAATTTAGCTGACATATTGTTTTTTTTTACAGTTCTATATTTAAGAGATGAGGAATTATGTTCATTATTTGCATTATTTACATTCAACAGTTATTTGTCCTCATCTTGTTTGATGTTAACACAACATTTCGGCTGATACACCCTCCAGCCTTCTTCAGGTGTCCTGGGGAAATTTCGAACCTGGGTTCTAATTCCTAAGGTATTTTTTCGATCTTATTATCATTATTATTATTATTATTATTATTATTATTATTATTATTATTATTATTATTATTATTATTATTGTTGTTGTTGTTCATGTCACTGCTTGGAATCGAATTCGTAATCTTGGGGTTAGTAGCGCACGCTCTTAACCACTACGCCATATACCCATGGGCCCATGGGCATATGGTGCAGTGGTTAAGAGTGCGGGCTACTAACCCAAAGATTCCGAGTTCAATTCCAAGCAGTAACCTGAGCAACAACAAGAACAACAATAATAATAATAATAATAATAATAATAACATCGAAAAAATACCTTAGGAATGAGAACCCAAGTTCGAAATTTCTCCAAGACACCTGATGAAGGCTGGAGGGTATATCAGCCGAAACGTTGTGTTAACAACAAACAAGATGAGCACAAATATCCGTCAAATGTAAATAATGTAAATAATATAAATAATGTACTACTTTACTAAATTCTCCCAGCTATCATCTTCGTTTCTGGGAAAAGAAAATGATAGTGTTTAATAGGAAAACTCTGAATCTTAAATGGCAAAAACCGGAATTTAACGTAACTACTACTACTACTACTACTACTACTACTACTACTACTACTACTACTACTACTACTACTACTTCTACTACTACTGTATTGACAATTTATAATGACAATGACTGAACACATTGTTAGTAATTGTGGTTGTTGTTATAATTGATAGCTTCCAAACTATTCGTTTGTGCAACTCGAAGTATGTTTTTTTTTCCTGTTAATTGTTCATTAAAACGCTGATTATATTATTCTTTCTGTGAAATCTCAGTTGCAATTTGTTTTTACTACTATCTTTTTTTTTTTTTTGGTCTTGTTTGCTTTTGCAATATTCGACTTTGTGGGCCAGACACTTTGGTATGAAGTGTGGTGAAAATGTGTAAGAAAATAAAATTAATGTCTGTTTGTCTGCCCCGGAGTATCTTTCAGATAATTAAAATCATTTTCGGCGTGGACTCGCTAGAATGTTCCTTTACATAATGCTTAAACTAAAGCGTCTCAGACAGAAGTAAATATGTCTTTACATCACGGGAGTTAACAACAACAATAATAAACCAAATTAGTACCGTGTGTAGAATGTTCCAACAACTGCTTCGTGGTATCTGTCTGGGCTGTCTGCACTCTGAGTTCAAATCCATCCAAAGTGTATTTTACCATGCTGGGAAAAAAATTACCAATCCAGTGTAATGAATTGGCGGAATTGCCGGGAGATCGAATCAGGTGCGTTTCTGAATCGGTTCAAGTGCTGATGCCAAACTTTATGGACCCAAGTCAGCAGATTCTGCTTTACATAAACACTGAAGCCACAAAGATGTTAAGTTTCAGTGAGTTGGTATTTGCTATTCTACTCCAAAGCATCTTATGCTGCAGGTACACATGTCGATGTTTGGTTAAGATAGACCGATAGAACCAACAGCAATAATAATGAAAATGTAGATAAATATGGAAACCTGAGAATGAGATCGCCAAGATGTGTCAGCTGCGAGAGTCAAACACAAAGGTTGTTCCTGTTGTTATCGGAATTTTGGGTTCAATAATACCCAAACTTAACAAAACTTTGGAAACTTTACAAGTATCTTACAATCTTGGTGTATTGCAAAAGTCGGCTTTGCTTCGAACTCAACGCATACTGAGTAAAGTGCTGCCTTTCTGAAGTACTTAGTGTCACTTGACAGACAGTACAAACACCCCCGTACACACAATAACTTCAATCTACATCAAAGTATTGGATACTGTGCGACGTCTTCAATACTACTACTACTACTACTACTACTACTACTACTACTACTACTACTACTACTACTACTACTACTACTACTACTACTAATAATAATAATAATAATAATAATACTCTTTACTCTTTTATTTGTTTCAGTCATTTGACTACGGCCATGCTGGAGCACCGCCTTTAGTCGAACACATCGACCCCAGAACTTATTCTATCGGTGTCTTTCGCCGAACTGCTATGTTACCGGGACGTAAACATACCACCATAGGTTGTCAAGCCATGTTGGGGGGACAAACACAGATACACAAACATATACACACATACATATATACATATGCATATATACGACGGGCTTCTTTCAGTTTCCGTCTACTAAATCTACTCACAAGGCTTTGGTCGGCCCGAGGCTATAGTAGAAGACACTTGTCCAAGGTGCCATGCAGTGGGAATGAACCCGGAACCATGTGGTTGGTAAGTGAGCTACTTACCGCACATCCACTCCTGCGCCTAATAATAATAATAATGATAATAATAATAATAATAATAATAATAATAATAATAATAATAATAATAATAATAATAATAATAATAATAATAAAAATAATAACCCTGTCTACTATAGGCTCAAGGCCTGAAATTTTGGGCGAGGAGGCAAGTCGTTTGCATCGATCCCCATGCATAACTGGTACTTAATTTATCAACCCGGAAAGGATGAAAGACAAAGTCGACCTCGATGAAATTTGAACTCAGAACGTAAAGACGGAGGGAACACTGCTAAGCATTTTGCCCTGTGTTCTAACGATTAGACCAGTTCATAATAATAATAATAATAATAATAATAATAATAATAATAATAAAGCACATTACACTACATTGATATCGGCCGCTTCTGTTTCCTAAGAGGCAATGGATGCAGTCTTCCATTAAAAGCCTAAGATGGTATCAGTCCTTCAATTTGGGTTTAGTAAAAGTATTTTGTTCATGCGAATGAAAGAAACACATCTCTTATTAGAAATATCAAAGAAGAACGATATGACAAATGGCCGGAAAGAGTAGCAACCACACAGCCAAAACAAATGATGTAGTTATAAGTGAGGAATAATGTTTAGGGTTGTTAGATGGATTTGAAGTAACATGTAAGGGAAAATTGGTATGTTCACGAGCCAAATGTATTTATGAAGAATGATAATTACAGGATTTTATAGAATTTCTTAACAGGGACCAATTATAAAGTTTAGGAAATGAGGCTAGTTGCAATTATGCAGAAAAATAATAGATGTGTTAGATTCGTGCCTTTGCACTCTCCCAGAATGGATATCTGGGGCGGTGAATATTGAGAAATAACAGGACTTCACCAGAGATATTACGAGGTTGCGTAACACACGTGAGCACATTGTGGATTAATTGGTGCCCTGTGAAAATACACAATCTACGGAGAGAATGAAATTGAGACGCGTATCGTTCAGAGAATAAAATATTCAAAGTGCAATTTTCAATTGTATGCCATCGAGAAATATTGAATTAATGGTCTGCTGCCTCCTGCACAGCTGCATAAATAACGTGCTGCGTTTTCATTCGCACCAATTTATTACAACAGAACTGGAAACTGTCCCAGTAGCTTTCCCAACGTTATGAAATATCTAAAGACAATTACGTGTACATTTGAAAATGTTATTGTCATCAAAGTGTACGGTTTGTGTTGAATGTTATTTAAGGTGGCAATTATGATTGCATGATGACCAGCTGTTTACGGGTACATGAAGAGAACCAACAAGTCAAAGATACGCAGTCGCAGTAGTTCCATATGGCGCTGGAATCCTGAAGTGAACAGAGAAGGAGCTAAAGGAGATGGACAGGAAGTCAAGAAAACTGACAAGAGACATTAATTTAAACGTTGTAAACTATATAATATTAGTTTTAGATTTTGGCACAAGGATAAAGGACAAAGCCGACCTCGGCGAAATTTGACCTGAGGACGTAAAGACAAACGAAACGTTGCTAATCATTTTACTCGGCATGCGAACTAATATGTCCTGGCCAACTGGAAACGGTGTTTCCTAGGGCTAAATAGCAGTAGCATTCTTCCCTTTCAAGGGACTGCCACATTAAGTTGGCAACATACCATCACTTTATCGTGCTGTTACTTTATAAATCTCACTGAGAGATTTAGAAATGTAATATTTCTATTTTCGGAATATTATATTGGTTTGAAATATTGAAAGAAGTTCAGCAATTTTGAGACATTGGATAAATCGATTATATTGACCCTGGTGCTCAGCTGGTATTTATTTAATCGACCCCGAAAAAATGAAATGAACTGTGAACGTGAAGACAGACAAAATGCCGCTAAGAATTTTTCCCGGGGTTATAACAAATCTGTCACCTCGCCACCTTAGTAAATAGTATAATACTGATTTCAAAATTTGGTACTAGGCTCGACCCAGTTTTCAACAGATACTTATTTTATCTATGCCGAAATAACGCAACGCTAGGTCAACCTCAGCAGAATTTTATCTCAGAAACCAATACTGGTTTGAAATTTTAGCACAAGGACAGTAAGTTCGGGTGGTGGGTGTAAGTCGATTACATCGACCCCAGTATTCAACTGGTACTTCTTTTATTGACTCTGAAAGGATGAAAGGCAATGACGAACTAAGCAGAATTTTAACTCAGACGGAAAAAGACGGACGAAAAGCCGCTAAGCATTTTGCCTGTTGTGCTAACAATTCTATCAGCTCGCTACCTTAGTAAACTATAATAGCAACCAGTGGTCTAGAAGCTTGCCGGAATGCAGTTCTGTAAACAATTTATCTAATTTGAAGAGCCACCAGAATAGACGCAGTAAAGCTGATGTTTCTCCTGATCTACAGGGTGTCCACACAGTCTGGGTACATGGGGATTAACACACACTTTAAGAAATTATTATTTCTTATATTTAATTGCTTATGTTATGGCTTATTTACTCCATGTCCCCAGACTTTGTGGACACCCTGTATATATTGTGACCCTACCATCATCAAATGGGCTTAGTAATGTTATACTGTTGCAGCCGAACGTAATTCCATGGTTCTTAGTTTGATTCGCCATTCTTCTTCTAAGGT
>NC_142947.1:40203691-40271191 GCF_046866305.1 Octopus bimaculoides | reverse complement strand
ACACATATGTGCGCGTGCATATATATGTAGAACACGTAATTTAACAAAGAATTCTGCTTTCATGCTTACGCATACCCTGCGAATCTAATCGATACAAAATGGAATAATGTTGTTTGAAATATGTCAGATTTTCCGTGTTATTGTGATATGAGACCAAATGATATATTTCAAACTTCAAAACGCAGAGCAAGCAAATAATGTGTTTCTCGAAGAATACAGCGTTGCAAACTCTGGATGTCCATGTTAAGCAAATATCGTTTGACAGATGGAGTAATTTTCACACAAAACTTTTATGATGCCGTGTTTGACATGGTCGCGTGCAGATATATGATCAGACACAAGGATACACCACAAGATTTTTATAAATAAATAAAAAATACCTTATGTGCATAAGCGAATAACTATAAGAAATGTTAGATGAGCAAATTTCGCTATATGATAATGCACTATAAATTGCAAAAGTTGATCGGAAAGACATATATACATACTATATACGTACGCATATACAGAATTAGAAACATACATACAGACAGAGAGACATATATACACATACGTGTATTTGAGGACATACCTTTTTGTGTTCATTGGTGCATTTTTGCTAACTCTGTATAATCTTTGTTTCAGAAAATAATAATGGCAGACTCTCAGCTTACTCAAGATATGAAGGGACATGCTGTTGTTGTGGTTATAAGGACTGAAGCATAGTGATTTAAAAATAACTTGCTGTTTAAACGTGCCAGACCTTTCGTCTGCAAAGTTTGTAAGGAGCTAGAGACTGGGGATGGAAACGCATCATTAGTATCAAAGCATAAAAAGTATTGTAAACACTTTGAAATCATCAGAACACCTGAATTTATCCAGTAAATTATCCAGTGAATCTAAAATATACACTCCTTCGTTTTCTACAATGCACTTCCATCTGTCTGCTAGACTTGGAAGCCCCCCACCTTCCAAAATTCACTTGTCCGTTGCCATTTCAGAGCATAAATATATTTTGGGCCCTCCCATAGATAACGAACTTTCTAAACTCTGACGAAGCCCAGAGACACACGCAAGTACCTTAATCTTATCAACCAAATACTTCAGTTCCCTGAAGGGATGGAAGTAGAGCGGGGTACTATGGCCTCTTGGCTGAAACAGCTGTAAGAGACCCTCCTACTTTCTATGCTCTACTTATCATTTTAATAATTGCTGGTATTTTTATATACTATATATGTAAATCATAATACGTTATACATGTATGTATATTGTTATAATTGTTTTTTTTTTAAATAACTAAAGAAATGATCACCTCTTGATCCCCTCCATTTTCTTATTACTGTATAAGTTAAGGGTAAAAAAACTTTTTACCCTCACTCATTTATTACATTCAGTAGTGTAATTGCCATGTAATGAAAAAACACTTGTGTATTAATAATTGGGTATTCTACCAGCAGTATATTGGATAGATATTACCTCTTAGATTCACAACCTCTAACTCTCTTGGAATTTATATATATATATATATATATATATATATATATATATATATATATATATCACAGTCTTCTTTCAGTTTTCCCCTATCATTCTCAAGGCTTTGGTTGTCCCCGCCTATAACAGAAGACACTTATCCAATGAGCCAACCAGCGGGACTGAACCAGAAGTATGACTTTGGAAAGCAAACTTTTCACCTCATAGCTACGCCTGCGCCTGTTCATGATTTCTTTGTAATTCTTTCGTAAACATCCGTGCAATTTGGTTGGCTTCTTACTTTGATTTAGAAATCTTTCATAAGAGAACACAGTCCGGCTTCTCTTTACATTCATTGTAGCTGTGTACAAATCTAGCTATATTTACTTAGCACATGTACAAGTAATCCGTTTTGAAACTTGAGTCAATAATTATTTTTCTTTCAATGCTTTTGCATTTTTACTTGTTCACAGTGCTGTAATTTTTCGTTTCAACGTGTTTCGAAGACTTTATCTCGAACTCTATAATTACGAAATGATGATATGGTCGAATATATAAAGAATTTTTCTCTGGTATAATTAATAAGGTTATGTAGAAAATAATTCACAAATAGACGTGCTTCATAAATATGTCGTATTCAAATGTAATCTTTTAAACTAATACCTGTCAAAAAACTGAATCTCGCATTTACAGGCGGTCATTTACGTTACCACCATAGGCAGTTAATTTCCTATTGATCATGCACTCGATCGAACATCATATACGACATTCACAACATAGTATTTATAACCACAGTTTCGGATTTTGCTGTACCATTAATGTATTCTTTGGGTATTAAAGACCATAAATCAAATACTCATGCAATCGCTATATATTTCAGACGCTTCTATCGTATATGATCTTGTGGAAGTCAATCTCGTACTGGACAGGTATAATGTTGCCGCATCATCGTCATTAACTCGTGTCTGAGTATTAAATCTATAGTGAGTGAGTGAGCCTCTTCATATTGATGTGTAGAGAGAACCGGTCCTTGAGGTGACTCAACTGGACAAAGGCGGTATAGAAGAGCCGAGGATATCTATCTCAGGTGAAGATTTGCGGGTGAAGAGGAATTGCGAGTCGTCGCTCTCTGCGTCTTTGTCGCCTCATCTCTGCACCTTGACATCTGTAATTTTCCATCCGTTCGGCTCCCTCAAAGATGACTTGCCATCACTTTGAGCGGTCGTTGACGATTATCTCCCTGCATTTGAGTCAGCCGAGAAGCGGAGGAGGGTGACCTTGTTGTGATCTCAGAAGCAGAATTCGGGAACTCCACTTGACCTCGTGCTTGAAGCCAACTCCGCAAAGAAGAATAAACGGAAAAGGCGCGATAAATGCATACGTGTCCCGACTAGCGGAAGCGGTGTCGTGCCCTAGTAACTTCAGTCCTGGGCAGTCCGGCCCGGAGCACAACCTCTTCATTGGTAATATATTCATTTCGCCGAATCGTCATGTTTGCGTGAAGTTTGTGCTGCAGGAAACCCTCGATTCTGTTCAGGGCACGTCGATAAAAACACCTCCGTTTTACCTATCTTATGCGAAGTAACTATACGTTTTATATGGAATATATATATATGCCACGAGCTTCTTTCAATTTCCGTCTACCAAATCCACTCACTAGGCTTTGGTCGGCCCGAGGCTATAGCAGAAGGCACTTGCCGAAGCTAGTGGGATTGAATCCGGAATCGTGTGGTTGGGAAGCAAGCTGCTTACCACACATGTACGGCTGCGTTTATATATATATATATATATATGTATATATATATATATATATATATGTCTTTGTGTTCGTGTGTGTGTCTGAGTGTGTGTGTTTCTCCATGGGTAACAACTGTCCCTGATTCTGGACGGCCTCTCTTAGTTTGCATAAATATTTAATCCATCTCTATATGCAATTTTACTCACGAGTATGACCGAAAATCTCAAACGGAGAATTTCTGGAGTATTTTGAAAATTCTCAATGTTTTTTATAACGGACTGCATTTGGAGAATGTGATATTTGTCATCGTACCTTTTGGGAGAACCGTAGCGTTTCTAATCTTTAATGCAGTTCTGCTGTTAAGCAACTCACTACACTTTATAATAATCGATGTTTATGAAAATATATAGCCTGGGTATGAGTGCTGCAGGCTCCTCAACAGTTTTCTGTACAGGTTTCTATAATTGAAATAAAAGGATTGTTCGAAATTGGTTAAAGGATAAAAAATATATTACATTCTATTTTCCTTATATCACATAAATGATTCTGACGGGAAATAGCAACAAAATATCATTATATAACGTATGTTTAAATTAGTAAACAGATTTCAGTGTGTCAGTTGAAGTGGAAGCAGAAAATATAAATATGAATGGTAAGGCTCATAATTTAAGTAGTAATGGTCCCCGAAATATGGTTAGATACTAAATATTATGTTTCTTTTATTCTTTTATGCTTTTAGTCGAACAAATCGACCCAGGTACATTTCTTAGTAAGCGAAGTAATTATTCTATGATGGGACATCGACTTGAAGTGTTTTAGTCGAATGAATCGATTCTCGGGTTTACGTTTTTAAAACCAATTTCTTATTCAATCGGTTTCTTTTGACGAACAGCTGCGTTACAGGTACACAAATACACCAATATCATTTGTCAAGCAGTGATGAGGAGACAAATATGCACACACATACACACATACATGATGTGTTTCTGTCCAGTTTCTGCCTACCAAATCTACGTGGAAATGAACCTGGAGCCCTGTTGTTGGGAAGCAAGCATCTTACCACACAGCTACGCCTGCGCCTATGAACATGCGTATGACAAATCCATACTAGTTTCAAGGTTCTTTTGCCGAACTGCTAAGTTACGGTAACCAATACCGGTTGTCAAGACACAAAGACACACACACATATACTCACACACACATACACGCACATACATATATATGACGGGCTTCTTTTCAGTTTCGGACCAACCAAATACACTCGTAACGCTTTGGTCGGCCCGAGGCTGTAGTAGAAGACACTTTCCCAAGATGCCGGACACTGGGATTGAACCCGGAACGCTGTGTCTGGGCAGCAATCGTCTTACCACAAAGCTACGCGTATGACAAATGTATACTGATTTTAAGGGTAAGGTCGATAAATGATCAAGACACAGAATGTCTTAATGAGGGATGAGCAAATTACTGACTCTTATTGCAAATATTAATTTTTTCGAACATCAAAGTATGACTGGATGTGACTGAAACCCTGATAGAGCAGTGAATAGGAAAAATAGTAAGAGCGAAGATACTGAAATGTTGGATTTAAAATACTGTACGTATTTAATCCTGCTATTATAGTTTAAGATCTCATATCCTAGGGCTTCAGAAAATAAGAATTCGAGGGAATTGAAAATTTAGGTTTTATTAGGCGTTCGTGTTGAATTTCGAGAAACAACGATGTTATAATCGAATATCTATGTGTTAAAATCTGTGTAATTTGCAGTTAAATTTTCGGGTTCCAGGCATTATTATTATCTTGGCGTGGCGTCATATGCGCGAAGAATTGTTTAGTTTCTGATTTAAAACGAAATCGGTGTAGCAAGTAATTGCAGTTATTCAAGGTTCAGTTTAATTTCTGCTGTCATACGCAATATTCATAGGTTTTTTTTTTTCAAATAGTAAATGCTGTTAAAATATGGGAAGAAATAACAAGGAAAAGACAGAAAAAGAAAATAATCCTACGGAAGAAACGATAATTGTAAAGAAGAATTAAGGGTTCAATACACGAACATCATTTTACTAGCGAAGAAAAGAAGTGCGGTACCGTCACATATAGATATTTGAATATACGCAACCATATACGAGGGACTCATATACACATAAAGGAACATACCGCTCACGATTGTAAGGTCGTGAGTTCAATTCCAGGCGACGCGTTGTGTCCCTGAGCATGACTCTTCATTTCACGTTGCTCCAGTTCACTCACCTGGCAAAAATGAGTAGTAGCTGCAATTTCAAAAGGGCCAACCGTGTCATGCTCTGTGTCACGCTGAATCTCTCCGAGAACTACGTTACGAGTAGACGTGTCTGTGGAGTGCTCAGCCACTTTCACGTCAATTTTACGAGCAAGCTGTTCCGTTGATCGGCCGGGCCCCTTGTCGTCTTCACCGACAGAGTGGTCTTATATATATATATATATATATATATATATATATATATATATATATATATATATACACATACACACATACACACACACACACACACACACACACAATTATATATATTTATATATATATATAAATATATATATATATATATATATACATATATATATATATACCAAGCCTCAAAACGTGATATGAGTAGTAACAATACTAGATGGTAACGTGTTTTTGCCACTATGACATGTTTTTCTCTTATAAAATACAAACATACAGGAGGAGTAAATGATATATATATATATATATATATATATATATATATATGTATATATATATTGATTGACCGTTGACTGAACACTATTCAATTTTTTTTCTCCGTGTTTTTCTCCATGTCTCCGTATTCTTTCTGTTGAAGAGCGTAGCTCGAAACGTCAAAGACTTTCCGTATTCCCGAGCGTCATACTAATATATACTTTTGTTATTTACACCACCTGTCCTCGTCTGTTGTTATTATTTGTATATTCTCCCATATATATATATATATATATATATATATATATATATATATATATATATATATATGTTTGTGTGTGTGTGTGTGTGTGTGTGTATACATAGAGAGAGAGAAAGAGAGAGAGGGTGACAGATAGATAGATGGATATATAGATAAATACACGTATGGCTAGAAGTACATGAGTGTCTTCATTTTATATTTATACATGCACACACACACACACACACACACACACACACACACACACACACACACACACACACATAATGCCAAAGTGTGTTGATAGCGAAATCAAAGGAACACAATTCATGTTTTAAGAGTATATATTCTGTTTACATATTTCTTTCAACCCTTTAATATGAATGACATTTACCTTCGTATTCCATCGACAATATCGCTCGATTTTTCCATCTTCTGTCTTATTCATCGACACATTTTAATGTATATCATGCTTTCTATTTTTACCCAAAACATTTTAACCTTCTTTGTCTAGCATGTTGTAACACTAATTAGTATTCTGAAATATTAAGTTCAGGCATATTTTGGTTCAAACTTTACTGTCAGTGCACTTTTTGAGAAGTCTCTGAATCTTTTTCCTTTATTTTAGAACAACATGATCTGAATATAGAACACACTTGCCATTCCTGTGAATGTCGATTTACTTTTTCTATTTTTTTCAAGTCCTTTGCTTCCGCTTTCCTCTGCATCAATGTTTCATCACGAGCCTCAACGATTGTTGGTAATGCGGGTTCATAATCGAAATTATAAATATTCCTGTGTCTTTGAACGGCCATGATGTAAATGAACAGCATTAATGTTAAAATGAAGAGACGTGAACAAACTGCAGAAATAACGCATTAGACGAGAACATATGCCGTCCAAACGTTACCTCAGGTGTGGAATAATTATCCTGAGGGAGATTTTGTTCATACAAACAGATAAATATACCACAGCTTAAGCATTGAATGTACTACTTTGCGGAGGAAACTAGGCATAAATATAATGAAGATAAAGTCCAAACGATGAAAGTAACGAGAGAAATAACGCATTAGACGAGAAAATATGCCGACCAAACGTTGCCTCTATTGCGGAATAATACTTTTGTGTGAGATTTTGTTCATATAAATAGATAAATATACATAAACATAAATATTGAATGGACTAACTAGCAGAGAAATCTATGCATTAATTACCTAACGCAATAAAAGTTAAGTCCAAATGATAGAAGTACATTATATAATTTTACAGTGGAAACAGTTGAAAAAAGATATTTTCTCAACTGAATTCAGTTTTATGAGTTCCGACGAGAGCATATTTGAATTTCGAGAAATGACATGAATCGAATCATCTTTTAAGAATTATTACGTCATTTCTTCTGTAAACTAAAGAAGAGATCTCCGACAATCCACTGCTGCATTCTCACGCGATATGTTTTAACTGTGACATTAGGTTTGATATCTTTGTAATTGTGCTCTGTCTTCTGTTGTCTTGTGTTCTCTCTGTAATTCAAGATAGGAAACAACTTTTTTAATCCAGGCATATACTAGCATTTAGTCTGAGAGACAGAAAAAACTCCAGCTGCTATCTGAACTCAGAAAGGCTCTTACCGAACACACATAATTGCACACTCTCACACAAACGCGCGCGTGCATACACACACGCGTACAAATACACAGGAACAACCACATATAATACACACACAATCACATGCTCATTGTGGATCCTAACATGTCTTTTAAGACCCCCCATTGGATTTGCAAACCCTCTGGCATACACCACATTCAAACGTGTGCATAGACATATAATCAGAATAGCTGGTTGAAGTTTGTTTTCCATGGGTTCGCAGGTGAGATTTATAGTATGTCATAAATCATATGGCACGCACCAGGTAGTTTGCCAGTAAATCATGTTTGCTGGCTTAGTAGTGTTCGTTCGGTATGTAATTAATGAGACAGATGGAAGATGCGAGAATCTTTATGGATCACTACAATCGTTTGGACCCATGTAGTTTCGATCACTTGCAGGTGGGATACTGCACAGCTGGATTGGGTACATACCTTTGTGTAGATATGGCTCTTCAGGTGATTTTCAAGTGGCACCTCGGTAAAATAAACTGTTTTGCAAATCTTATACCTCTGTATATATGGGGTAGTTTTTGTGAAATATTGTGCGGTATCACTTTAAAGAATGTAATTGTGCAAAGCCGGAACATTGTGAGAAGTTACAAAGTAAACTGTAAAATGAAAAAAAAAAAACAGAACAAAGCTGCATTTTTACCTTGTATTTCTATATTTTGAGGTGACGTCCCCCTGTTCAGGATATTCAGAAAAGCGGTGGCTGTAAAATGTTTGTTGTTCAGATGCAGCGAAGACACAATTGGTCACTTGGTAACCGAACAATACATGCAACTAGTTTGGCAAGCCACTGGATCATGTGACTCAATTGTGCAGTATTTTCGCTTTAGCGACCAAACGTAATAAAACCATTACACATATCTGCTGCAAGCAGTTTAAATATCTCATCATTGAATGGGAAGTAGGTGTTCCCTACTGTTGTGACGTGAATATCCGAAGGTTTAAGATTCAATAGGTGAAATTTGGCGGAAAACGAAGGAGAAGAAGAAAAGAAAGAAGAAGGAGTGGAGGCAGAAGGAGAGGGAGGGTGTACGAAGAATGACGAAGAGCAGAAAAGGACGAAATAGGTGTAGGATAAGGTGGGGACGAGACAGGAGCTGCGATGCGGTGAGTGCGGTCTGTATATATATATATATATAATTATAGAAAAAGGTGTGGATAAACCACACCAACAGGCTAGAAATAGCTGCTAATAGCTCTAGAAACCACATGATATTTTACTCCGTTAGCACAGGTTGAAACGGTCTAATAAATTATTCAGATTTTAAAAAATAAGGGATACTCATAAATCGATTTCTGGTTTACGATTTATGAATAACCCGTTTTAAAAAATCTGATTATAAAAACTCCTGTATACTGCCTCTCTTGGTCTTTAGCAGCAGCCATTCATCATCCACACCTTGTCTCTTTGGAAAAGCTTCGATGAACCAGAAATCCAAACAGTCTCACAGCTTCCTTCAATCAGAATTCAATGTCAGGACTTTATTGAGAGATATAAAGGTATCTCTATACAGAAGATATCATAAAATACATTCTAAGGTAGGAATCTATATGAATGTACTGTAAACAGGCGTGGCTCTGTGGGTAAGAAGTTTGCTCCCAACCACAAGGTTTTGGGTTCAGTCCCACTGCGTGGCACCCTGGGCAAGTGTCTTGTATTATAGCCTCGGGTTGACCAAAGCCGTGTGGGTAGATTTGGTTGACGTAAACTAAAAGAAGCCCATCGTATATATGCGTGTGTATGTATGTGTGTGTGTGCGCGCGTTTGATCCCTGCCCATCACTTGACAACCTTTGTTGGTTTGTTAACGCCCCCGTAACTTAGTGGTTCGGCAAAAAATACGGATAGAATAAGGCAGCGAGCTGGCAGAAACGTTAGCATGCTGGACGAAATGCTTAGCTATATTTCGTCTGCCGTTAGGTTCTGAGTTCAAATTCCGCCGAGGTTGACTTTGCCTTTCATCCTTTCGGTGTTTGATAAATTAAGTACCAGTTACGCACTGGGGTCGATGTAATCGACTTAAACCCTTTGTCTGTCCTTGTTTGTCCCCTCTATGTTTATCCCATTGTGGGTAATAAAGAAATAAGAAACGGATAGAAAAAGTACTAGACTTAAGAATAATAGGTCCTGCGGTTGATTTCGTCGACTAAAGGCGGTGCTGTAGCATGGCCGCAGTCAAATGACCGAAACATATAAAGGAACAAATATTTACTGTATATTATGGACACGAGCTGTATCACTGAAAGAGTTTCGGGGCATCAAGTACTGCAACTTTAATAACTTTGTACACAGCAGCAATTTAAGTACTGTGATTAACGCTTAAATGGCGGACATCATCAGTTGATGTTTCAGAAGAGAATAGCGAGTATCATTAACTAACGTTCTAAAACATTTATATGGACACACCATCAAAAGAAAATAAATATTTACAATACTTTATGATAATGAGATTTTGAATTTTAATGTATAACAGACTAAAAATTGCGTTTCATCTTTAGTTGTTTCTCTCATTGCAGTGTGCAGTCCATTCCAGTGCAGCGCCATGAAGAAATTTTAATCGAACGAATCAACCCCTGTATCTTAGTTTCACTTAAGCCTATTAGTTACTATATCGGTCTCTTTTATCGAATCCCTAAGATACAGGGATATAAACCCACCAACAACTATTGTTAAGTTGTGGTGGAGTGGTGGATACGAACACAGACACGAAAACTAACATTCACACACATACCTCCCATATATTACATGTATATATAATGCATATATCTATATATATATATATATATATATATATATATATATATATATATATATATATATATATATATATAAGAGACATCTGGATGTTTTGCGTTCTTGTCCCATTTTTGGTATTCTTTTATATATATATATATATATATATATATATATATATATATATATATATATATACACACACACACACACACACACACATATATATATATATATACATATACATATACATCTGTCTACCTGTACATATATTTATACATGTGTGTGTGTGTGTATGTGCATATGTTCAGTCATTTGATCTGGGGAATTAGGAGGTCAAATGTTAGGGATTTTGTGATCGTGAAAATGTTCAGCCATCTATTCATGTGTTACTAGAACCATTGCATACACTTTCTTTCCAGGGTTAACAATTATTTCCAGGACCCCAATGTAGGCGCAGAGTTAGCTCTAAGACCATGTGGAAAGAAGTAAGGAGGCATCACATAGATATGTATATATTCATACGGAATATAAATATGTATACATACATATGTGTATGTGTGTATGTATGTGTGTGTGTGTGTGTGTGTGTGTGTGTGTGTGTACACATAGTAATATGGAAAACGTATTGTTTACCAATGAAAAATCGGAGAAACTATGAGACGTCTTTTAATCAAATTATATCCTTATGGCCTTGATCGAGGAAAAATTATTCGATAAATAGCAGCTTCTATAATACTTTCTTTATGCTTCATCTTTTCTAAGGTATCGACACTTCAACAGAGGATTTGCAGATTCTATAAAATTATTAATTTTAATATCAGTTTCTCACTTTTTAAAGAAGGAATCCATATAATGTTAGCACAAAAACGCGTTACAATCACAATATAATTACCAACAGTCTCTGAATAAATACACCATTGTTGTATTCTGTACCAATGGTTATTTCATTACTGCTTTGTGATTGTTCACAATTTACTGTCTATTTTAGATTTATAAATTCAACATCATACTTTGTTAAAAACGAAATAGTGAAAATAGTCCTTTATACTCTAACATATTCCAGTACATGTAATAACGCTTCCATTTAGAAAATGATAATAAAAGAAGTCTCTATTTTCTCCTGCCTTTTCATACCAGATTGTGTTTTTGTTATCGAATACCAAAAATAAAATAAAGAATGAAAAAGTCAATAAAATGTCTGAAGGTATAATTCCGAAAAATAATCATTTAAAGCTTTTTTCATAATATTTTTCAGTAAATATTTTAGTTAATCCTGTGTTACTATTGAATCTATACGATTTACTGATTAACAATACATAGTGATGAATAGCTCATATAAAGTCATATTGGGTAAGTTCAATTATATTCGGACGTGGTATTTCTCCCCTTTCACATGTTGTAAACGTTTAATTTGCTGCGAATGCATCCTCCTATCCTATGACGTCATTTACATTGCAATATGTATTTCTACACAAGTCTAGGAGGAGAATTTTCTTCCGAGATTATTTTTACAGAGGATGAGATTCTCAATGTCCGAATGATCTCGAATGCGTTAAATGTCACATGACTGTACATTACTGAGTGCTTCTGTGTGCGACAATCTATCTATCTATCTATCTATCTATCTATCTATCTATCTATCTATCTATCTATCTCCCTCTCTCTCCCTCTCTCTCTCTCTCTCTCTCTCTCTCTCTTTCTCTCTCTCTCTCTCTATATATATATATATATTATATTATATTTATTTTATGATATTTACTTTACTTTATATTATACTCATTTATTGTGCTTTTAATTATTAATGTTTCTATATGTGATAGTGGATTTTCATCGATGAGTTCTTGAGAATTGGTTATTTTCCCTAAAACTATATATATTTTATATATACTTTATCTATAAGGCTCAATTGAATTTTAATTTTTTATAAATTGATTTTAATTGAGTTTTTTACCTGTAATTTTGGATTTTGTCCCAAATAATATTATATATATATATATATATATATATATATATACAGAGAGAGAGAGAGAGAGAGAGAGAGGGGGAGATATGTTTTTTCCCTGTTAATGTATTCAACATTCTCTTGCACCTCTTCTAGTATCGTTGTACCGTACCGTGTTTGGTTTGCAATGATTGCCGCAGCTGGCAGTAGGACTGCCGAAGGCAGTGTTTAATTTCCACGAAGTCATACTTTTTAAAGCATTGTTCGTTTAAAGAGTCATGTATAATATATATAATATAGCTGAATACTTTGTCAATGTATTCTCTTCGAGAATCGCTCTTTCTCTCTCTCTCTCTCTCTCTCTCTCTCTCTCTCTCTCTCTCTGTATATATATATATATATATATATATATATATATATATATATATATATATATATATAGATAGATAGATAGATATATACATATATATATATATACGTACATGTTTAAACATTGCTTACATTAGTAAATACAGAATAAAAAATGTTTTAAGAATTAAATGCCGGTAAGCTGAAAAACGTAGTGCCGAGGAGAACTATATAAAACAGGAAACATTATAGCACATTAAATATTTAAGCCGTTTTAGTTAGCAGACAAACATTTTAGTTGGAATTAAAACTGCGAAAAACAAAACAAAGACAACATAGTGAAGGTGAATTATAAAATGATCTCTGTGGGTATAAAAATTTGTGTAGAGTAAAGCAGATTGAAGTGACATATGAAAATGATATGATATTGTTTTATAAGAATAATCCGTTATTGGTATAATTTCTGCACATTACAAAACGTGATAACTGTTTTTTTTATCTACTTTTCAGAAACATAACAAATGGTTCCTAGAATGGTTGTGTTCTCTCTTTATATTTATCCACAATGTGAGAGATCTTTATGCTCCACCATATATTATCTTAAGGGTCTGTCAGAGGAAGGGATTTATAGTTTTTGCATTTCGTATTACTGTATAGGTCGTGCTCTATTTTGTCTCTATTTTGCCTGTTTCAGGTCCTGTATAATGTCTGCGTGTGTACCCTGCCTTTGCAGCCGTTCGTAAATAACGCTTCATGGTTGCTCCTGCGGTTCTTGAGGGTCAGTACATTTCTATATAATGTTCCTATGAAAACACTCATTCACCAAAGCGCATGATTTCTTAATCTCTTGAATATTTTGTCTTATCATTTCCAATCATGTTCCCCTTTGTTTTCATATCTTTCCTCTTATTGAGATTCTTGTTATTATTACTATTTTAATTTTCATTATTCTCATTTCTGTTATTCCCAGTGCTATTATTATTATTATTATTATGGGTGTTTATCCTGTTCACGTTGTTTCCCACAATCTATGCTAATGTCAAAGCGGCGAGCTGGCAGATACCTTAGCACACCGGGTGAAATGCTTTGCGGTATTTCGTCTGTCTTTACGCTCTGAGTTCAAATTCCACCGAGGTCGACTGTGTCTTTCATCCATTCGGGGTCGATACATTAAGTACCAGTTGCGTACTGGGGTCGATCTAAGCGACTAGCCCCACCCCCAAAATTTCGGGCCTTGTGCCTAGAGTAGAAAAGATCTATGCTAATGTCGAAATCTGTCCTTATATTAGGATGATCTGGATTATTATTAGTATTGCACAGTATTATTGCCTTCTCCACTCTCTGGACCTACGGTACTGTAGACGATGTTTATGCACACTTACGATTATGAATACACACTCACGCGCATAAATGTTCGTAGTGCTTTTAAATCGCAGATAGACACACAAAAACATCATTGGGAAGAAAAATTCCGCAATGCATATTCGCAATATACTCTTTTTGCATAACGATAGTTTATTTCATGTTGGTTAATAATGACCTTTATTGTATTGTTGACTAAGAATATAGTTTTGAACTTCGAAGTTACATTTATAATTATATACATGCATTTACTTAAACATAAAGTTTTATGATTTATCAACATTCATGCTTATGTACAAGTTTTATTCTTTGTTACATTTAGGATGGTCATGGTTATAAAATGGACTTAAATATTATTCGTAATAAAGATTTTCAGGATTCCGATAATGGAAGGATTAAAGTGTAGGGAACGAAGGAAGATCGATGGTTTTATGTTGGGAAACGTGCTATTGGAACCAGTTGATTAATTTGTAGACAAACTAATCGTAATACAAGATTAGAGCGGATAGCTTTAATGAATGGAAACAGAAACTGACTATTGTTATTAACTAAATAATCAGAGGCAAAGATCAGATTAGTGCGTAAGATCCTGTGGCTGATAAAATATTTAAGTCGAACTATGTTTTGATGTAAACGAGAAAAAAACAGGAAATGTTGTATATACATAAAGGAAGTTTATTACGAGGATTTTAATTAGAGGAGTGGAAATTATGTTCGGACATGGCATGAGAATTACATACAACATAGAAAATACATTTGTAAATTTTCAATATAACATGTTTCAAGTAAGAAATAAATGGTGCTAACATGGAGGAAACAAACCGATATATTCCAGAGTTGATTAAGTTTCCTACGTTACACAAATTATCAAATAAAATTAAGTGTGTAGCTATAGGGAGTAAAGTTGGTGATATAGAAGTAGCGATATTGGTTGTCTAAACATTAACAATGTTTAGAACAGGTTTTGTTAAGTATTGCAATGGCAATTACGATGTCTTGGAATAAACTTGGTGATGGAGGGTTAAGTATGGAGTAGATGTTATAGTAAAGCTAGTGAACATAAGGAATGCAGTTTAAACAATATGCTTGTATGGTGTTCCTATAGTACAGGAGGAAACTGGAAAGATGACAACAAAGACTTAGTGTGTAGCGGAAAACATTAATATGAAAGAAGTCCACTGATCAATATAGAAATCATAGAAGCTGATATAATAGATTTAAGAAATATAAAGATTAAATTTGATATTTCTAATTGTTGCATTTCCTTTGAACTTAATGTATTTGGATGTTTGTATTTAAGAGAGACTTGTGTCTTTGTTCGTTGGATTTTATAGATTTCTGGCGAATTTAGATTTATAAATTGTTTATACAATCGGAAAAATAGCTTAATATGTGTTGCAGAAACATAGACAAAATGAGATTTTTAATACTAGCCGAGTGCATCAATTGACCCATGTTAAAATCTTAATTTCACACAATTCAAAAAAACTATTGTAGATTTTGACATCATAGTGTTTGACGGCTTGTAGTTTTGTCGTAACATATTCAACTGTAACCTTTCAATCACTAATGACATTTAGATATTGACAATACGACAGTATCTTCGATTGAATTGTCTCAGACATGCAATATGGTGCTAGTTCTAATTCAAAGTTTATTCCTCATTGTTACAATATTCTTTATCATTTACCTTTTACATGTGTCAGTTAATAATCTCCGGCCATGCTTGAGCAACACCTTGAAGAACGTTTCGTCGTATGGGGTATTAGTTCTATAGGAATGTACCCGAATGCAATTGATGAGAGTCGAGGGTGGACTGTCAGCAGGCAAGTTTGATTGATGATTCAGATACTAGGTACTCTTGAAGCTTTGCTAATGTTCAGCTGACAGCATTGCCTTCACTATAATTCTTCAATGTATAGCTCACCGGTATGTGATAAGATAGAATCAGTAACCATTCTTGTTTTATTCAGTATATCTCGTGCACGCGTGCACTATAAATGAGGCCACTCAAAGAAATATCGTTAAACTTGAGATTACTAGCATTTTCGACCTAATTAGGTAGAACTGCTGCTTTAAGCTGACTGTAATCATGTTTTTTATCTCTTTTTATTACAACCTTCCTATGAAATTATATTTCGCAGCTCATATTGAGATAGCTCACACCGAACCAGTTTCTATCAGCTCTGGTATACGACAATGCGCGGTTATATCTCTCATATTCTGTTTCCTAAACATTAGCATCATATATTTAATGTCTATTAATAACACATTCAATGCAGGTGATACGATCTTTCAATACATCTTAATCGTTTGTGCAATAGCAGCATAAACACATTAGGACAGACACACATTAACTAGATAAATAAGAAACAGAATCATTCTGCCGTATGTACATGACAATTGTAAAATATCTAAACAGCGCAAATAAAAGAATAATTGCTGAGATAAAAAAAAGACAACAAAGCATCTAACGGTATCTATTTATAAGGACCACACAATACAATAATGCCTGGTTTTTACAAACGCTAGTCACATGAAAAGATCTAACGATGAGTTCAGATATAGGGAATTCACTGAATTGCATCGGAACTGCTAGAAGTCTTTCATGGGGTTAGAATATAGTGGATAGAATATCAAAGAGACACAACATTCTGAAACGATATTTGAGAATGACATTTCTACGTAGACAGATAATAGACAAGTCAACATGTATGTCAAATATTCATTCGCGACCAGGCAAATGGCACATTTATCGCATCAACTTATGAAATATCGCCAAGGGTTATTCGAAACGCACTATTTTCCTGACTTGCGCAGACAAAATATTTACTCATGATGAGACAAGATCATTAAGTGTTTTCCTAAGGTATAGTGTCGGGCGCTTTTCTGTTTATTATGTGCATAAACCTTATTAGAAAAGTCATCAAACTGCATAAAATAAATTTACAGGTGACTCTAATCTCTGGAATATGTGACTGAACAGAACTCCAATTTGGCTGGATTTGCCAAAGGATAAACGTGCTGCTAAATGAGGAAAAACTTGAGTTCATCCGTTTTTCAAAAGAGAATATTACCTAAACACCCATATTCTATTTTCTCAGAATTTCTCGACGCACCGAATTATAACTAGAAACTAGGATGAACATGAACTTATAATAGAGAAAGTTGATATGGCCGCAGAATGTGCTCAGGGATAATTTAAACGGAGGAGTTTGAATTATCACTGCGCATATTCTGCTAAAATCCCTCTCTTGTTTTGCCAGATTCCATCTTAGATATTGCACCGCACTGTGGTCTGCATACACAATATAAAAATTGAGGAATCTCAGCTTTAGATCACAATAAATGAATTGCAGGCCTTTATTATTAGGGTCGCCTCAAAAGCCCCAAAATTTACCTCTCCAACGCTGCAGTGAACGCTATATCATTCATGAAACGTCGACATTATTCCGTCAAAACAATTCAGAACTCACCTATAACAAGTTCACAAGTACCTCAAGGCAACGTCTGTGCCATTTTCTCTATTTTTAAACAGGGAGCTCAGATTATATACCAGCATTTCAAAGCCTTGTTTTTTTTTTTTTTACCACAAATGGTCTTGCTTCAATGAACTCTACCCTGAAAAAAAAAATTTAAAAAATGAAGTTAGCACTCCTAATATTAAATAGGAAAGTAGAAAAGTTCCTCCGGATGAATTTCGGCAAACTCCCTACTCGACTTACAGCTGCAGTTTTAAATGTTTCTTATCGAATATAGATAATTTGCTTTGAATGCTTGAAATTGATAAGGAAAATAGTTCAAAGATTGTATAAAAAATGAGAGTGTTCTTCAGTGGGATAGCTGTTTCTGGTTATTTACTCTCATGAGGATTGAGTGCAATACGTTACTTTATATTGCAGAAATTGAAAGGCAACTGCGAGTTAGTTCTACTGAAATGAATTCGAAAACTGATTTTCGGTAACAGTAAGTAGGATGGATTTTTGAGTTTGGCATGTTGAAGACAAGTGAGAGAGGGAGGGAGAGAAATGAAAGAGACTGAGGGACAGAGAAAGAGTGAGAAGGAGGGACCGAGAGAGGTGAGAGTTAGAGGGAGAGAGAGACAGAGAAATAACGAAAGATTGTTTGCGTGTGAGAGAGTGAGAGAGAGAGAGGGAGAGAGAAGGTGAGAAAGAGTGGAAAGATAAAGCCGATTATAATAGCATGTGTTTCCCCTTTTTTTTCTCTTTTGAAAATTCGATTCAATTCTTCATATGTGCGCTATGAAATTACATACTCGAGATAAACCATAAAGTCTTCATCGATTTTCATGAAAGTATCTATAACATAATGTAACATTTATAAAATATATTACGTTCAAGGAAACTAAAATATAACTGAAACGATTACAGAGCTTATCCAAATGCTTATTTCAAAACTATCTATCATATTTTACGAGGTTTTGCTTTGAATACATCCTAGTTATAGAAATACGTGATTCTGCACTGATTAGTTTCTATACTCCATCTCAATACGATCGCTCAATGAAATGAAAGGAATTATTGAAGTGCAGTTTGAGGGAAGATTAAATTTTGGCGTCAAATACAGAGTGAAAATTTTGTTACAAGAGGGAAATATTGGTTTCAAGTATTGACACAAATCCAGCAATATGTGGGGAGGGAGTAAGTTAATCACATCGACTGACACTTATATTATCGACCCCGAAAGGATGAAAGACAAACATGACATCGATGAAATCTGAACGCAGAACGTTGTTGTGGTTGGCACTCCGTCGCTTACGACGTCGAGGGTTCCAGTTGATCCGATCAACGGAACGGCCGGCTCGTGAAATTAATGTGCAAGTGGCTGAGCACTCCACAGACACGTATACCCTTAACGTAGTTCTCGGGGATATTCAGCGTGACACAGTGTGACAAGGCTGGCCCTTTGAAATACAGGCACAACAGAAACAGGAAGTAAGAGTGAGAGAAAGTTGTGGTGAAAGAGGAGTACAGCAAGGTTCGCCACCATCCCCTGCCGGAGCCTCGTGGAGCTGTAGGTGTTTTCGCTCAATAAACACTCACAACGCCTGGTCTGGGAATCGAAACCGCGATCCTATGACCGCGAGTCCGCTGCTCTAACCACTAGGCCATTCCGCCTCCACATGTAGAACGTAAAGCATTTTGACAGGCATGCTAACCATTCTGCAAGCTCACCGCCTACCTAGAGGTAAATATTGGCGTCAAAATGTATTCAAAGGTTGAAGTTCAGTTATGTTTGTTGTAGAAAAGACGTAAATATATAACAGATGAAGAAACTGGCAAATTATTTAAAATAAGATCTAAACGAGTTTCAGAATATCTAAAATTTACTAAGAGTAAAAAAGGACTCTAGTATCATTCTATCTTAGAGTAAAATACTCGCATTAAATCGATTTTTCAAATTATTGATTATAGATATTAATTGTACATTTTAAAGCGGAATTATGTTCTCGTTAGTCTGTAAGCACCCCTGGGAGAAATAGAAATTGGGAAGAAAAATTTAAAATGTTAAAATAATGAAATTGAATATCGCTATTTATAACTTACTTGTATGGAAACACTAAAGACATCGAAAATTTTAAGGACGCTTTCTAATAGTTTTTAATCGAATTTATGAAAATTTGGAGTCAAAACGATACAGAAATATTGGTATTTTGTGTTAGAATTTTTATATTTTCTGTAAAAAAAACCTTTTGCTTGTATGTCGGTGCTTCTGTTTATTTCTTCCGTTCCATAATTGTGAAAACGGGGAAATTAGTGAATTAGTTCGGCAATAGGCTGGCGGAAACGGCAAAACAAGCCGTAGTGGTAGATTGTGGATTAGCTGAATAAATAAGAATGGAGGTTATTTTGAAAAGTCTAGCAAGAGAAAAAATCAGTTTGAAAGAGAGGTAATGCGGAAATTACAGGCGATTAGGAAAGACATCGTGAAAGGTGTGTTATTGGTATAACCCTTATTTACTTTATATATAAATCAACACCCAACTGTGACCCTTTAGACTCTAAGAACAATTACACATTTCGAATATCATACTAATGTCTTTTTAGGTTTTTTTTTCTTTCCTTAATTTCTGCTGCTGAATTTATTGCCTTTCTGTCCGAAACAATCGTATTGCTACAGGAATAAAAATAATTTCAATCCATATTAACATCTAATCTCCTCCATTTTCATAAAACGATTGTATTCGTTGAACCTTGTCTTATGAGTTAAATAATATACTTAATACAATATAATATAATATATATATATGTATATATATGTATATATATATATATATATATATATATATATATATATATATATATATATATATATATATATATATATATATATATATATATATATATATATATATATGTTGTTGTTGTTGGCACTCCGTCGCTTACGACGTCGAGGGTTGCAGTTGTTTCGATCAACGGAACAGCCTGCTCGTGAAATTAACGTGCAAGTGGCTGAGCACTCCACAGACACGTGTACCCTTAACGTAGTTCTCGGGGATATTCAACGTGACACAGTGTGACAAGGCTGACTCTTTGAAATACAGGCACAACAGAAACAGGAAGTAAGAGTGAGAGAAAGTTGTGGTGAAAGAGTACAGCAGGGTTCGCCACCATCCCCTGCCGGAGCCTTGTGGAGCATTAGGTGTTTTCGCTCAATAAACACTCACAACGCCTAGTCTGGGAATCGAAACCGCGATCCTATGACCGCATGTGTGTGTGAATATGTATATATTTATGCATTATTGCTTAATGTCAGACGGATGAGAAAGTAGTGCTCAGTACATGCTTTAGAGGATATAGTCTACTTGTTTAGTACAGCTGAAGCTGAAGGTTTGTCACATGAAACATGTTTTAATAAAAAAAAAATCTTAAAATTTTATATATAATTGTATGCTTGCACTTATACGATATATATATGTACATAGTCATACATTAACATATTTACTTATATTGCATAATTTCTCCGAAGTTATATAACAGATTTCCACGCATTTATATATAGTTACAAATGTCCTTGCTGCATCACTCATTTTATGTAAACATAAATATACAAAACCACATGTTTTAGTAACTCTCTCATATATAATACGTCGTTTCATGTTTATATATCAACATGTCTTGTTCGCAAAATAAAATAAAAGATTATTGATATGCTTACCATTGTAAGCAAGAGAACGATCTCTCGAGACAGTCGTTCCTACATTTTGTATAGCCATGTTGTCACCATTTTCCCATATGCATTTCTTAAAACGGAGAACAATGAATTAATATGAGGTTTCGTTATAATGCGGTCGATATATTATCGAAGTCATAGCGAGGAACATAGGTTTTAAAAAGTTTATACAAACTGTGTGGTGTTTGTGAATTGAAGAAATTAATATTAATTCACGGATTAGCGTTTTGGACAGGACTTCTATTTACTTTCTGAATAGCATGTGTTGCTATAAGATTGAAGGCAAGTGTTACAAAAGATGGTTGAAAACATTCTGTTGGTTGGAAGACAATTTAAGAATTTATCTCGCCACTTGGAAGAGCTAATGTTTCACACTTTTGTGTATGATCGTATTGTCAGTTCTATAATGTATGTACATAGAAATCCATTTATGTATCTACCTAGGTAAACTCAGACATATATACACAAATACTGCCAACAAGTATACACCATCACACGTAAGAATAGATTCATATATGCATAGAGACACACACATATACATATAAACACAACATACACATGAGTCGCACATATATTCTTTTAGTCATGAAAGAATTGGAGAAGATGCATTATTCATCGCTGAATTTATCTGAACTTCTGCATGAAAATCGGTGGAAAGTTTGTCTCAACGGTGTTCAGATTTTTGCTTACATTTTAGAATCCTTTTTATTACATGCATAATTTATAAGATTTTGTTTGTGTTTGTGAAAGACATTTTATTAACAACATATTTTTGCTGGAATAAAAGAAAGGAAAAAAACCGTTACAAAAATAAAAGATCAAATTATTAAGAAACAAAACAATTCCCATAACTTACGCACCAAGGCGACAGAGAAAAAGAAAAAGTGTGTGTGGGTTGTATTATGCAGCAGACGAATGCGGGATTAAGAGTAACGGGTTGTACGCCCCTGCACAAATGGCGTCTTTAGCTGAGCCTGGCGGACATGATTGCAAATACGTTTCCGCGGAGAATGGCCAGCGTTAATAAAACAGTCAGTATTTACCGATTTACCGCAGAATCAATCGACCCGTCTAGAAGATAATGAAAGAAACCGATTTAACAAAAAGTAATTTTAGCTGTATATTTCAGTGTCTAGAAGCCAAATTCAATTTCTAACACAATGTTCTGATGCTCAAATCATACATAAACCCCACACATTTCACAAGGAATATCACGATTTGATAGTTGATCGTAAAATTTAGTCGGACGTACGCAGGTGTGTGTCGTTCGTGATACTAATTACAAATTCGTCGCCGCGGTCGATATTCCCCACCTTATCGTTCTTCCAAATTATACATAGATATATGGTGGAAGCCAATTCGTGACCGAATAAGACCAATTCCTAAACACAGTATGTTCATACAAATATTCTAAGAGTCCAAGAAGCTCTTGTCCAGGAATTTGTTTTAAGTGAATAAATAGCTGCGCAGCACAGAAATCAGTCTTCAGCTATGAGACCAAAGGTACAACAGAGATTGGAACGACCAGAAACCTTCATATTTTTGTTGTTCTTTTATACGAGTTCACCTTCTCCTAGAAGCTGGTTCTAACGAGAACTAGAGGTCATTTATTCACATTAGTTCATATGCCAGTTAACCTATCGCTAGGACACCAAATGGTGTTACATCGGGTCAGAGTAGACCAGGGGATAAGAAGGGTTTCAACACTCTTCAGAGACCGGAGCTCCTCAGAGTCACGTCGTTTAGAGGTTCTTCGGCGCTTCACGTTTTTGTAGAGAACCCGTTTCTCGTCATCAGTCACTATTCGGTGCAAAAAAAAGGTTCATTCGTGAAACGTGACAGCCACGAAGAGCACACGCTCAATCTCTGCGCGCGATTAAACTCGGAAAGTTTTTGAAGAACCTATTGACCCAATTTTCTGAATTTTCCTATGGTACGCAGTTGTCGATGAATGGTTGAATGACCAAATGCATATCCCATCTGTAGTTACGATGGCATATTGTTCCACCAGGGTTTGCAGGACGTCCTTTTCGAGCTCCACAGATCTTCCAGGACGAGGCTCGCCTCCTAGGCTGTAATTTCCGGCTTGGAATTTCTTACGTTTATTGTCCGATCGTCATATGCTGCACTAATATTCCTCGCACTTACCATTGCGTTGTTGCCTTTATTGCACGCATAAAGCAAAACATGCCGAATATGCTTCTTTGTCAGTTACGTTATACTTTTGCAAGAATAACTGTTAAAATCGAACTGCACTCATTGAAACTTTCACAAAAAATAAGGATAATATAAAATTACCTGCTTTTACAGCAAGTGGATACAGGCAGTTTATCCCGTTCCCCTCCGTCTTTTATTTCATGCTTTTGAAAAAGACCACTTTAGTCATGGGATGACCTAATATATACAGTATATACATACACATAAATATGTGTATATATATATATATATATATATATATATATATATATATATATATATATATATATATAACGTTGACCACTAACGTGGACATTCAATGTGCTAGAAATAGATCACATCTTGTGTTTACTAAGACCTAAATTGTTCTCAAAACGAAATTTAGCGGAATACCAAAGTGTAAGCTGGCAAGACATTTAAAATTACCGAAAAAAATCATTATTAAACAGGGACCGGTTTCGAAATTAACAATCTTACCGACTGTCTGTTTCTGAACAATTTAGGTCTTAGTAGACACAAGATGTGATCTATTTCTAGCACATTGAATGTCCACGTTAGTGGTCAACGTTATATATAAAAATATACTTTAATCCCCCGAGATTGCAGATATTGTTTCTGAATCTCTTTGATTCTTCAAATGTGCTAGCTTCCTGGTAATTAATCGATATTAATTAATATATGATTTTTTGCCCTATGTTTTAATATATATATAAATTGATAGATCGATCGATAGATAGATAGATAGATTCAAGTGTAAGAATTTTGTATGCTTCAAGCCGTCCATTGACAGTATAGAAAATGAAAAGTGGACCGTCTAAGGTTAGGAATGATAACAATTTATTGGAGTCGATCGTTACATAACTTTTCCCATACAGGAGTTATGAAATTGACCACCATCGTTCAGTAACCATTACATTAGAGGATCAGCTACATAAGAAACCTATATTGCCTCAGATTTGACCCGTTCCACACCTACAATTTGTATATATATATATATATATATATATATATATATATATATATATATATATATATATATACACCTGTCCACACTCACTCACACACATATTGAATGATTCATAACAAAGGTAAATCGGTCTAATAACCTCGGCTAGATTTGCTTTTGATCGATAGCTTAAGACGTCTGTAGGTCTGTACACAATGACAGATAACAAAGACAACTATATTGCTAATAATGTTTTCTTATTAGATGCGTCTTTGTTATCCGCCAAGTAATTTTGTCGATGTCAAATAACAAGTGTCTTTGACGTCAATAAATGTTGAACTGTTCATTATAGCACAAATGTTTATTTCTATGTTATGTGATTTGTTGCAGCACAGATGTTAACAATGTAACACACACACACACACACACACACACACACACACACACACACACGCACACACACACATACACACACACACACACTCACAAACACACACACACACGAACATAGATGCACAGGTGTATATGTATATATATATACATGTGTGTGTGTGTGTGTGTGTATACGTAGGTATGTATATGCGTATGTACGTATGTGTGTGTGTGTGTTTGTGTATCCATGTATGCGTAATTTCCAAGTGTGTATATGTATGCTTGTATATACAGAATGCGATGAGTAAATTGTCGCAATTTTGTGCTTATATTTCGTGCATATTTTGTTACTGATTTTCATAAATATCAAACATCCAGTCAACATTATGGCGTTTGGAATGATCACTAGTGATAGCGACGTTACGCCCCTCACCACACGGCCCCAGACTCAACACAGAGGCCTACATTAAGCGCCTGAACAAGGTAGTGTTGTCCTGGGTCAAGTGGGTAGTTACTGGCAACAGGACTCTGCACCATGTCACACAAGCAGGAGAACCCAGTTATGGCTGTAAGACAATCCCTGCGACCACATCACCCCTAACATCTGGCACTAACTCTCCAGACTGCAATCTCTTTGCGTATTATGTGTAGGGCGTAGTTGAGTGAGAGACCTACAAAATTTCTTGTAACACCAACGAAGAAATGAAGGCAAGTATTATAGCAACATTCTCCAACTTAAAGAAGGCGACTGTCCAGAAGGGTTGCAGGAGATCTCAAAGCCATAACTGAAGCCAATGGTAATTTTATTGAATAAATTTATTCTTTAGTATTTCAAGATATTTGTATGTAATTTTGGTTTATATATCTGTTGAATTGAAATGTCAGTTGTTTCCATTTCTGCGTAATTTGGATGACAATTTATTCACCGCACACTGTATATGTACAGAGAGAGAGAGAGAGAGAGAGAGAGAGAGAGAGAGAGAGAGAGAGAGAGAGAGAGAGAGAGAGAGACGAAAGAAAAGGAAGATGTCCTACTAATTTCAAGACTATGAAAATATTTTTAAAAATATTTAATTGTTTCTCTTGCTTTATTCTAATTTGAAAAAGTCGAAAAGACTGAATCCGGAACTAAAATGTTCTTCATGATAAAATTATTTTAGCATTTTCTACTTCGTCTTATTTTCCCTTATCAACACTCTATGCTGTACATACATACATACATACATACATACATGCACGCGTGCATATACACACGTGCACACATATATTCACACACGCTCACACACACACACACACACACACACACACACACACACACACACGCACACACACACAAAACTTTCAATCCCAAATATTTTCCACCCGAATGTCTATAGTAACATCTGCGGTAACATCTGCAATAAGGTCAGTCTGTCTAAAGCCGGAGCTTCTGGTCATTTGGGATATCAGGACGGCATTTACTAACTGAAGGGATGACGTCCTTCTGTATGAATACGCCTCTAATTATAACAGATATAAATTATATACTATCAACATGATGTTAAAACAAGATACATACAACATATACTAGACGTAAGAGTGGATGTGTGGTAAGTAACTTGCTTACCAACCACATGGTATATAAAGAGTATTTTCTCACATTAGATATAATAGAATAAATCTGAGACCAAAGTGAAAAGCAAAAAAAAAAAAAAAAAAGAAGAAAACGAAAAGAAAAAAGGAAAGAAAACCGTAGATTATTTGTATGGTGAGATATTGAAGAATGTTGAGAAAATGGCACACGAAGTTAGAACAGGAAGGACAATTTAGAAGAAAGAAGAAGAAAAATAGAAAATGCGGAGGATAAAGAAAATAGAAGCAAAAGGTGGGGTTGAAGTATAAACAGATGTTAAAGAAGAAGAAGAAGAAGAGAAGAAGAAGAAGAAGAAGAAGAAGAAGGAGAAGAAGAAGAAGAAGAAGAAGAAGAAGAAGAAGAAGAAGAAGAAGAAGGAGAAGAAGAAGAAGAAGAAGATAATGATGATGATGATGATGATGATGATGGCGATGATGACGGTGATGATGGCGAAGATGATTTATGTATATGTATATATATATATATATATATATATATATATATATATATATATAAGCAAAACTACTTAATACTACATTAAATATCTTGACACAACTCTTTAAGAAGCAATAAACAATTCTAATCTATTGTCTCTTTGAAGATTTCCACACCTCTGTCATCCTGGTTTTAATCATATCGAATGATGAATGTAGTTCTCAGCAATATCTACTTGCTGCCTTCGTTGTTTTCATATCTATAAAACACACACAAGCACACACGTTAATGTTCATACTAGCTTTATCTTTTATATCTCCTACGTACTATTTGTTTCACTCATTTCACTGCATCCATGCTGGGGCATCGCTTTGAATTCATTCGATTGAACAAAACGACCGTAGTTTTTAATTTCTAATTAGTTGCACAAAACGATCGAAGCGAATAATATCTTTCTTTTTATGTATGGAGGTATCGGGCATTTTTGCCGAACTACATGGTTGCATGACCGAAAGCAACTTAATACCGATTTTCAAAACGTGTTCAGTGGGCGTTGCATCTAGAACTGGTGATTTGCAGGGGTCAATTTTTACATCATTTCCAGGGCTCTTGTACGTCAGCTCTTAAGGGTTCAGGGTTTTTATCATATCACAGCGACCATTGAAGCACTTTCATGCAATTTCTTGGTGTAATTTAACCGTCTTTGCTTTACCTGTTGCGTTACTATTAGGACGATTCCCTCTTGTCGTCTGATACTACCTGTCTTTGCTGTGCATTGCATGGAAAAGCACAATAACATCTCGAGGAACAAAGTTGTGTCAACTAAATTAAAAAAGGAGGCTGGCTGTAGAACTTATTTGGTCTATAGGTATTTACGGTTGTGAAGCATATATTCTGAACAAATCTGAAGAGAATATAACCAATGTGGGTGTGTACGAAAATGTTAAGAGTCTCTTACAAGGACCAAAGGACAAATAGATGGGTGCTACAATAAGACTTTGAAAGACGGCAACTCCTGAATATTGTGAAAAAAGTGAAAGCTCATCTATTATGGCCTTATTCGAAGGATCAGAAGTTTGGAAATCATGATCATGGAAAGAATAGTGGAGGCTAGAAGATTAAGAGGCAGACAAGGAAGCAATGGATGGAAAATGTCAAGAGTTGGTTGGACGAGGGTGGCAAGGCAGGTGGAGAACATGCGTTTAATCGGGAAACCTCTCGCTGTAAGTGTACGATACAGAATGACGGTCTTATGTCGGTACAAGGCCTGAAATGTGGCCGAGGGCTTACTCCGTTATATCGACATTTTATTTTATGTGCACAACACTATCAGGTGAAAGGGTGAAACGTAAAACTGAAATTTATTCAGAAAAGAAAGAGCAGGAAGAAAGCCATAAAATATTTTCCCACGAAAGTGAGTCTCTAGTGGAATAAATGTGCATTTGGGTATGGCTTTCTGTGAACCAAACACGGTTATTAAGATGCTGCAGTGTACATTATCTGTCATTTTATCACCTGATCTGCTAGCCTCAATAGTACATTACACCTGTAAAAAAAAAAGAAAAGGAAACCAAACAATTAAAATTTAAAAAATCCCTTTGGCTGTATTATCGTTGTAAAGATTCGTAATGTATAAAGACACTCACCCATTCGCATCGCATAGAATGAAAGTTCAAGTTCTATCTAATCGCGTGATAGCGACATTCGCTTTGGTATTAAGTATTATTTTAATCCTTTCCTAATGAGGCTAATAATCTCTGAATCCGTAAAACGGCGTACAATGCCTTACATTCTCGTAGTCGGATAGAATTTCGAAGCATCTGAAGCGTGATATATATATAAAATACAATATTAAGATAAAAACTTTATAAGAATTTATCAAGTAGTTATCGTCAAAAAAACCTCATAAGGGGAAAAAAGCCCCATCATTTTCCCCCATAAATATATTTAATTTACATAAGGGCATTACTATACAATAATGCCTCATATATATATATATATATATATATATATATATATATATATATATATATATATATATATATATATATATATATATATATGTATATATATATACATATATATAAGGGCATATCCGGCAACACTGGTTGCTTACCGTGAAACATAACGAACTTGTTTCAATTTAGTGTACTTCAAAAAGAGAAAAAAATCCGATAGTGTATAAGCAGACATGTCATATTGGTTGTCCGCTGATCTACATTAGTCTGGTTGTTACATGTTTGCTTTTTTTTATAAGTATCAACACATCATTAAATATCGACTCATTAAACATATTGATTGCTATCTAGAAACAAATATGCTGTGAGGGGAAATGTGTTTAGTAAATGATTAATCACAGTTCATATTTCCGGAAAATACAGAAGTTTCTCTTATGCTTCCAGCCCGTATGTTAATTGCTAGTTCAGTAATGGATTAATTGCTAATGACTTAATGCTGATGTGAAGTGGGAAACAGAGTAACTAATAAATAAATTCAGAAAAAAGCCAAGGAAAACTAAAAAGACAATGTAAGTAAAGTTAAGCAATATGTCAGCTTGAGGCATTGAATTGGTCGTGTGCTCATGCGCTCAAATACACACATACGTGCAACCACACATAAATCCGCACATATATTCACACATATATGTTAATCTGCACAGGCTCGAGTATATATATATATATATATATATATATATATATATATATATATATATATATATATATATATATGGGGAGAATTCACAAAAAAAAAAAAAACCAACAACAGACGAAGACAGGTGGTGTAGAAAATAAATAGATGTATTAGTATAACGGTCGGGAATTGAAAACTTCTTCCACAGAAATGAACACAGAAAGATACAAGGAGAGAAACAAGGAGAGAAAAAAAGGAGAGGAAAAAACAAGAAGACAAACAAGGAGGGAAAAAAGGAGAGAAAAAGAAGGATATATATACATATACATAGATACACGCACACATAGTTGCACGCAAAACAAACACACACTCATATCCCAACGCAGAAGATAGATGAAAAATAGACGCCTGACGCCTGGAGGGAAAACGCTTTACGTTGCTTAGAATGATTAAGAATTAGATGGCTAGAATTTTAAATTACAATTCATTATATAGAAAAGACATAGGATATTTATTAATGAGGAGATGGGTCAAATAGTTCCCAGACTAGTTATGTGTAATAAAGAAATAACTAATTTACCTATCTCCTTCGAAATAGTTACCTTGCGCAGCGATACACCGGTTCGAGCGCTCCTGACACTTTTGGAATCTCGCCTGGAAGTTGTTTTCCGTGAGCGAGTCGAGGACCTCCTGCGATTCGCTCTGGATCGTTACAACGGTGTTAAGGTTCAAGTGGGCCGCAAGATGAAAGTCAGCGGGCTGCACGATGAAGTCCGGATGCGGCCTGCGGCCCTCTGGTTGGCCTGCGCTGGTGTAGAGTATAGTAACTTTGAGGCCAACATTTGAGGTCAACATTATCGATGCAGATAAAGGTCCTTTGGAATCAGAAAATTTTAGTAAATTTTTCATTGGCAAACTTAGATTTTACTTCGTCAAATAAGATATTGTAGCATTATAATAAGGGGAAGAGCTGACAGAAGTGTTAACACGCCAGACAAAGCATCTAGCACTATTTCTTCACGCTTTAAATGCCATCCTTTTGGTGTCGAGAACTAAGCCTACTTTGAACCCATATGATATGTGTTCACAAAGCTAGAAAGAGAATATAAATTCTATTGAAGTCTTATTTTGTCTTAAACACGTTTTTAAACTTCGTTACGTAGTTTTAGATTTCAACTAAGTGTAAAGGAAATGTGAAGTTTGCTAGCAATGAAAATAACTTTGACAACAGCGTAGCTGTCAAAGAGAGAATTTGTTCTTGAATTTAAACTTGAAATAAAAGGACATTCTACGATATCACTTAAATTGTATTGTTTTTTGTCCTTTTAATAGTAATAATTTTGAAATGCATGGTATCAAAATGACAAGCGAATATTATCATATAAAAATTATGTTAACACAGGAATAAAAATAATCAAAAATGTGTAGTAATTAATTTTATATTAGCTTCTTCGTTAAATATTCAAACAAAATCTTATCTCGTCATACAGGAAATGACAGAAACATATTGTTAATCGTATTAGCGGTTCAGAACTGAAAATATGGTTTCGTTATTGATGTTATATTAAGCTTCATGTCGAAGTTTCAATAGAGGATATGTAAGCCTGACTTCCACGTAAATCGATACATGCATAACAGCGACCGTTGACTGGACACTATTCAATTTTTTTTCTCCGTGTTTTTCTCCTTGTCTCCGTATTCTTTCTGTTGAAGAGCGTAGCTCGAAACGTCAAAGACTTTCCGTATTCCCGAGCGTTATACTAATACATCCTTTTGTTATTTACACCACCTGTCCTCGTCTGTTGTTGTTTTTTCGTATATTCTCCCATATATATATACACATACATAAAAATACTACAAGCAGACACACATACACATACGTACAAGCAGACAAACAGATATATACACACACCCACGCATAAAACAGACTGCAGACAATGTTTTGATGACGTCGTTATAGACAGATTAGAAAAAATATTTTAAGAAAATATATTAAGGCTTTCAATTATTTTCAAGACGATTTAGTCATCTTGTAATAGAAATATATAAATTCAAGATAATCTTTCACAATATTTGTTCAGGAAAATCATATGCATACACACACACACACACACACACACACACACACACACACACACACACACACACACACACACACACACACACACACACACACACACACTCCGCCCCACACACATGAAAGGAGTCAATGTCAGGCATGAAGATTCATCAGCAAAACTTGAGTTCCACTCCCTCCGAATTGTTGTCTTTCTTGCATCCTATCGTCCTACTCATCGTAGGCTTTAGACTGATATATTATGATTGGAGCCCTACTAGAACAAGATCTAATGCCGATCCTTCCTAATATGCATCATTTTGACATGGGAGTTGTATATTGATCCGTTGAAGATGGACAATATGAGAGAAGTTTTTACAACGCTGTAGTTTATCAACACTCCATGGTGTACATGTTGGCACTCTGTCGCTTACGACGTCGAGGGTTGCAGTTGATCCGATCAACGGAACAGCCTGCTCGTGAAATTAACGTGCAAGTGGCTGAGCACTCCACAGACACGTGTACCCTTAACGTTGTTCTCGGGGATATTCAGCGTGACACAGTGTGACAAGACTGACCCTTTGAATTACAGGCACAGCAGAAACAGGAAGTAAGAGTGAGAGAAAGTTGTGGTGGAAGAGTACAGCAGGGTTCGCCACCGTCCCCTGCCGGAGCCTCGTGGAGCTTTAGGGGTCTTCGCTCAATAAACACTCACAACACCCGGTCTGGGAATCGAAACCGCCATCCTATGACCGCGAGTCCGCTGCCCTAACCATTGGGCTATTGCGCCTTCACAGGCTAAATATAATGTAGCATTGAACGAGTTTCGATTAGGACACACACTGCCACAAATTCCGTCATAGTATCATAATATTGTTAGAATCTATAATATTAATTTTCTAGCATTGGCTCGAGGCCACAAGATTGCGGAACTGTGGTGTAGGTCGATTATATCGATTGCAGTAGTTTGGCTGTATTATTGTTTATCGATCCACGGAAGATGAAAGGCAAATTTGTCATCGACGGGATTTGAACTCCGAATGTAAAGGGTAGTAATGACGCCGCAATGATTCTGCTAATCCATCACCACTCTTAGCATCGATAACATTAATACCAATAATGTATTATTGATTAACTGGTTGAATCGAATATAACTTGCCTCTAACACTTCGCCAATATATTTCCAAAACAATCGAAGAGGTTGATAATGTATATCATGGTAGAGTAACACAGTACCAAGTGCTATTAAGCAAGGGGAATGCTACCCCGATGTTTCGTATCAGAAAACGATTTTTATATTCCTGTTTGGAAAGCTTTCTTTTGACCAATGTCACGTTTCTGAAAGAAATGCATAAATATCACAGCGGTTTTTCTTTCCATCTAAATATAGAGCTTTCGTAAATAAGTGATTCTAATGCATCAGGAAGTTGATTATATTTCTTTGTAACATATTTATGTTACGTTTAGATATTCATTATATACTTATGGAGGAGCTTAGAAGTAGGTAAAAAAAACGGGGAAAAACTTACGAGAATCCTTAGGGAATGAGAAGAATGAATAATTTTTTTTTTATATAAAGATATATAGTTTGATTGATTTATTGTTCAGAGTCTCTGCAGCGTAAAAGGATAATATTTGTCTTTAATTTTCCTACCTGATATATTCCTGCGAATTATATTTTATATACACATTTGCTCGGTTACTGCTTGCTGCCATTAGATTGCAACCTTCTAGGCACGCTGTATTGGAGGTTTTTCGGTTGAGCATATTAAGCCTAGTAATTATATGTACGCCAGCTAGTTATTTTATCGATATATTCGCCAAAAGTTTAGCTACTGAGACATGAACAGGAGGCACCAGTTTTCAAGCTACGTCAACACAGATCTCGGTGGTGTGTGTGTACTAGATCCTGAAAATAACTATGTTGTGTGTGTGTGTGATAACACAATTAGGCTGAAAACACAATTAGATCCTGAAAATAACTATGTTGTGTGTGTGTATGATAACACAATTAGGCTGAAAACACAATTAGATCCTGAAAATAACTATGTTGTGTGTGTGTATGATAACACAATTAGGCTGAAAACACAATTAGATCCTGAAAATAACTATGTTGTGTGTGTGTGTGATAACACAATTAGGCTGAAAACACAATTAGATCCTGAAAATAACTATGTTGTGTGTGTGTATGATAACACAATTAGGCTGAAAACACAATTAGATCCTGAAAATAACTATGTTGTGTGTGTGTATGATAACACAATTAGGCTGAAAACACAATTAGATCCTGAAAATAACTATGTGTGTGTGTGTATGATAACACAATTAGGCTGAAAACACAATTAGATCCTGAAAATAACTATGTTGTGTGTGTGTATGATAACACAATTAGGCTGAAAACACAATTAGATCCTGAAAATAACTATGTTGTGTGTGTGTGTGATAACACAATTAGGCTGAAAACACAATTAGATCCTGAAAATAACTATGTTGTGTGTGTGTATGATAACACAATTAGGCTGAAAACACAATTAGATCCTGAAAATAACTATGTGTGTGTGTGTTTCACATATTTCCTGTGTATTTTATTTTCGTAGCATTGAGTGAACCATCCACCTTGTAGATGTAAATGGAACGTCTTGCCATGCAGCCATGCTGGAGCCGTTCTCGGAGTAATCCACCTGAGTATTCGCGAGCACACATACTCATAAGCTATCTTCTTCTTCTCCTCCTCCTCCTCCTCCTCCTCCTTCTTCTTCTTCTTCTTCTTCTTCTTCTTCTTCTTCTTCTTCTTCTTCTTCCTCTTCTTCTTCTTCTTCTTCTTCTTCTTCTTCTTCTTCTTCTTCTTCTTCTTCTTCTTCTTCTTCTTCTTCTTCTTCTTCAGAGCGACAACAACCACAGCATCAAAACCAAAAATAGTAATGATAATAAATATCACTATCGTTATATCAATATTGTTTCTTGGTTATTAGATTGAACATATGTGATTCTTCGCGACAGGCTGTAAGTGACTTGATTACGGGAGTTTTCTTAGAGAAAATTTTTGCAGTTTAAAAAAGCTTCCTGAAGGCAATTTTTTTAATTTTGTAAACTTTTAGCTAAAAAAGAAAAAAAAACCGATTGTTTGACATGTTCGCCTTTTTCCAAAATGCTGCCTAGCTAAATGAGCAACCCCTCCTTGAGAAAAAAGGGAAACGACAATCCTGTCATTGCTTGTCAATGACAAACCTACTTTGCCAGAATCCTCCCTTATAAATACGGAAAATTTTTATCTATTCAAAAAAATAAAGTATGACTTTAGGACATTATTCTGAGAACACTGTTCAGCTAAAAAACGAACAGAAGTAAGCAGAGCAGTATCAACGACAGCGACAAAACAACAGAAGGAGAGAAGAAAAAAAAGAGAAAGAAACTGCTGCGTCGTCTATACACGAAGTTTATTTGCCAAGCTGCGTCTGTATTGATAACTTTGATTTGAACAATAACAATTCCGAAACGGACTATTACAAGCAAGCTATTGAACGCAAAAAAAAAAAAAAAAATCTAATCTTCTGGTCTGAAGAGTACACCGAAAAACAGACAAAAAGAACATTGATACACATCTGTTTCAAAACGAAGGGATTTTTTTTCCCAATATTCTGAAAACAACGAAGGCAGCGAACGGGCAGAAACGTTAAGACGCCGGGCGAAATTCTTATCGGTATTTCGCCTATATTGTTATACTTCGGAAGTTCCCAAGTATAAAAATATCCCAATGGGAACGGTATTTTTTTTTTATTTGCTAAATAACCACACGCCCTATATACTCGTTCTTCATTTCATTTTTATTCTGATTCTTATTCTTATTTTAGTGTCCTTTGCTTGAAATCTTTCGTCACACATCCTCTGACCTCTTCAGTGACTTGCATGAAACAAGCAAGCATACGAGGTAAATATTGAACGGGATATGTAACGAAAAGTTTCAGAAAAAAGACTCTAAAATAATAATAATAATAATAATAATAATAATAATAATAATAATAATAATAATAATGATAATAATAATAAAGCTGAAGTGAAGAATTAGTATTTAGTGCTTCTGGTTATTTAGTTATTTGTCAAACAAAATGGCCATTCCGAAATATAATAATGAAAATAATTATAGTTTGTAATATATTTTGCGGTCAAATAATTCCCCTGGTCTCGTTAGTCAATTATATCGATGCTCTTTATTAATAGGTACTTCAATTTATCAACCTTGGTTACATCGGTGGAATTTGAACTCAAAAATTTAAAGGAACATCCAGTGCACCACCATAAGACGAGGTGTGTAACGTCTTGTTTCAATATGTGTACGATCTTAGTTATTACATAAATGGAGAGTGTTTTCTTTTTCAAGCCTTATCAAGCGGTTTTGGAATTTTAAAACAATTCGTGATGAAATATGCAGAGGAATTATGAAGGAAAAATTGCAATTTGGTGCCGACAACTAAAATGTAATAGAAAATCAAAACCTCTAACAATTAAAATAATAACTGGTATTATAACTATCATTCAATCGATAATAACCACAGCAACAACAGCTGTTATTGCAATAGCGACCATCTAATCAATATTAAAAAATATTTTATTAAAATATTAAATAATGACAAAAGCGATAATTATGAATTGAAAGATAGTTACCACAATAGTTGAAATAAACAAAATTACAGAAAGCAAGAATCAACTGAAGGCTAGTTGTAATGTAAAACAAAACTCTACAACTGCAATATGCAATTAAACGATGACGAGCGGCTCCACCAGAAGCAAAGAGAAGAACAGAAATATCAACAAAAACATCATTGATATTAATAGCAGAAATAAGCGGAAATTCTTCCCAATCAGTAAAGCAAAGAACAACAACAGCCCAATGAACGGTCATAGCGACGCAATTATATTTTCGCACAAATCCCAGGTGAGAAAACTTGTCGATGAAGCTGAGAAAGAGATTTACACAAAGGGTGGATTAATAGAATAAGTGAGTGTAGTTTTGTAGAGGGAATATTGTCGTTAACTAACTGAAAATTGATTAGCGACAGGAGGAATTCAAATTGGAGCTCCTGAAGATGCCTGCAGGTCTTTCGTTGATAATTGCGTTTACATTTGAAATAATTATGTCTGAAAAAGATCGCAATGGCTGCTTTAATGAATTACTGATCAACGTAAACCGAACAGGAAAATAGAAAATTTACATACAAACAGTTTAAGCAAGGCAAATAGATTGTAATCTCATCTTTTTAAACAAAACGTTATAGAATTTACTGTAATTTAATGTTTCTGACAGTGGTTCAGAATGGATGGTCAGAATAATGTACGGGCAGCAGTGATGCATTTAAAAAAGAAACATAATTTAATAATGGTAACAAAACTGCCTGATGATTATCCAGTATGAATAAACATTAAATTACCATTAACGGAAACTGTGACATATATATTTTTTTATTTATATTAATATGTTATATTCTTGAGGAAAACACTATATTTTACGTTGCTGCAGTTAATTTAGCTGTAGAAAAATGAGTTTCGACTTCGCTGGTGCCAAGCTGTAACAGCCTTCTTTCCCTTGGCGTAGAGAAGGTAGGCTGGCATGCATGAATGACTGGTGGTCTTCGATTAACAACCTTGCCTGGACTTGTGCCTCGGAGGGAGCATTCTAGGTACAATCTCAAGGTCATTCATAACCGAAGGGACTCTTTACCTTTTTACCCTATATATATATATATATATATATATATATATATATATATATATATATATGGGAGAATGTACGAAAAAACAACAACAGACGAGGACAGGTGGTGTAAACAACAAAAGGATGTATTAGTATGACGCTCGGGAATACGGAAAGTATTTGACGTTTCGAGCTACGCTCTTCAACAGTAAGAATACGGAGACAAGGAGAAAAAATATATATATATACATATATATGTGTGTGTATATGTATGTATGTATGTATGTATGTATGTATATATATATATACGAAGGGGTTCTGAAAAATGTCTGGCCTTAAGTGTGTCATGAAAGGGCTGATTGGAAGCCGAAGCATCCGAGATCTTTTTACGAGACTTAGAAAAATTTAATGACCGCCTCAATACGAATGTGGATCTAAGAGGAGAAAATGTTGAATAAAATCATAATTAACAGAGCCTACTGTATTCTCTTTTTTATATATTCTTTCATTTGTTTCAGTTATTTGACTGCGGCCATGCTAGAGCACCTCCTTTAATCGAACAGATAGACCACAGGACTTATTCTTTGTAAGCCTAGTACTTATTCTATCGGTATCTTTTGACGAACCTCTAAGTTACGGGGATGTAAGCACAGCGACATCGGTTTTCAAGCGATGGTGGGAGGGACAAACACAGACAAACAAACATATATATATATATATATATATATATATATATATATATATATATATATATATATATATATATATATATATACATGTACATATATATGTATATATATATATATATATATATATATATATATATATATATATATATATATATATATATATGTACATATATATATGTACTATATTAATATATATACATATATAATTAGAAATATAATATTTCTAAATCTCTCAGAGAGATTTAAGCAGTAGTGGAGCGACAAAGTTGTAGTATATTGTCAACTTAATGTGACAATCCCAATAAGGGAATACACTACTGCCGTTTAGCCCTAGGAAGCTGGACCGCTTCCTCTCGGCCTTGACACAATTACTGTGTCCTTAAGTTTGCAAGGGGGAGACAAGCTCCCCCACCCAGCCTAGCCAGCATTCAGGGACATGTTTCTGAGTCTTTGCTCGTCATCAGCCTGAAGTAGCTTGCCAGCTGGATAGAGAAGCCTGTTTCACCTTCGCAAACTTATGTAAATCATAGTGAAGTTCATTCACTGATCTGCAAAATTAGAAATATATTTCTAGATCTCTCAGAGAGATTTAAGCACTGATGACGAGCAAAGACTCAGAAACATGTCCCTGAATGCTGGCTAGGCTGGGTGGGGGAGCTTGTCTCCCCTTCACAAACTTAAGGACACAGTAATTGTGTCAAGGCCGACAGGAAGCGGTCCAGCTTCCTAGGGCTAAACGGCAGTAGTGTATTCCCTTATTGGGATTGTCACATTAAGTTGACAATATACTACAACTTTATATATATATATATATATATATATATATATATATATATATATATATATATATATATATATATATATATATATATATATATATAATACAGAAAGGTCACAGCTGGTATGCATTTTCATATAATTCTGTTCAGTCAGCTGATCTGAGGTGAAAAACAATAATAACGCCATCGAAAATTCTTCTGTCATGATTATTTTCTTTGTATTGGTGTCTTACATTAAATGTAACTTGCCCCATCTTGTAGTATTATATGTAGCATTGTGCCTAGAGTAGAAAAGATTATCGGTGAACACCAAAGGCGGCGAGATAGCAGAAACGTTAGCAGCCGAGCGAAATGCTTAGCGGTATTTCGTCTGTCTTTTCGTTCTATGCTCAAATCATGCCGAGGTCGACTTTGCCTTTCATCCTTTCGGCGTCGATAAATTAAGTACCAGTTGCGTACTGGGGTCAGTCTAATCGATTGGACCCCTCCCCAAACATTTCGGGCCTTGAACCTAGAGTAGAAAAGAATATTGCCAGGTAAATATATGACCGCACTGAATAACACAAAATTACTACAAAAGATAAACATTGCTAGGAATTACAAATAGTTTAAAAACATTTAAAGCCAAACAGAAAACATAGTAGCGAGAGCAAAAACAATGAAAGCAAACAAACTTGTAACACTAATTAGAATATTCAAAAGAATTACGACTATGAAAAAGAAACAACACAACTGTCGTACAAACAAAACATTCGATAACTTATCGATTATAGCAGTCTTGTTTCTGCCTTCGACTTAACTACAGCGAAAAACAAAAGACGTGTAACACTATGGTTTGTACAGTTACAAGTTCTATAACCGAAAACAACTTCACTGTTAGAGATAAGTAGAACTTTCATGAAGATCACCATGAGAACCATTGTAAAATGCGAACTACAAACAAACAATTAAGCGTGTATGAGGAAGCGAGGACCATAGTATGAGTGAATAGAAATTATGTAGCTCACTTTCATTACAAGAACCTGCGATAACAGATGTAATCACTGGATAATGGAAGGCGTGTAAACGGAATTTATTGTCACGAGGTACAGAAAACATTTCATTAGATAACGTGTTTGTTTATATATATATATATATATATATATATATATATATATATATATATATATATATATATATATATATATATATGATATTCAAGATTATAAATTTGAAAATGCTAACAAAAACAATGCATGCTCGATCAGGCGACATCGAACATCACAGAAGAGAAACAGCATATCCGAATTTTTACCGATAATGGTTTTTTTTCCATACCGAGCTACTTGGTAAAAATATTAATTATTAATTTATTAATTAATTAATAATTCTTTACCCCATATCTATAATGATAATTTACTCCCTCATAAGAAACTGCAGATTTCCTGCGGTACTGCTTCTGACGCACATGTGAGATTTCGAGCCTACACTCTTCGTAGGAAAGGATTGAGAGGAAAGAAATGGAGAGAAAAATGTGTAGGGAATAACGGTTTAACGTGATAATATATACGCGTATCAATGATACATCTACCATTGTTTGCATAAAATTGAATGGTTTCTCAATACTTAAATTCCCAGCCGTTGTCGTTTGCTGTATCCATTGCGGCAATATAAGAATAACACTTTGCTAATCCAAATGTAATTTTATTCTTCTGTTTAAAAATCAGTTTTACTCTTGTCTCATCGTTCATCAAATATATATAACGTACACACGCATGTTGAATGCCCGCATAGTTTCGGTTTATAAATATGACTCATCGGACGTTGTTTACAACAGAAGATAAATGTCCAATATGACGCACAGTGGGACCGAACCCTCAAAGCATGTGATTGAAAAACGATCGTATTAACCATAGGGCCTTGGCAGTACCTATATGAAGCTAATTGAACCTACAGGTAGGGAAACTTTCTTATAACGATGTAAAGGTTTGCGTTAGGGATAAATTGTGTCCTTATTGCCATTTTGACCCTCTGAGTACCTGGTCCCATAAAATAGATAAATAAGTAGATAAGCATTAATGTGTCGTCAGCAAAATGTCGACAGGTTGTAAATGACTATGACACTAACACCGTGTCCATCACCGCATGCCGCAGTTTAACTTGGTCGACATTAGAACTATCGTCCATATCCTGTCCCTGTTTTACCATTTATTCTCATCATCAACACTTCATGCCATTTCAAGCCTCCATACTCTTCACCATCAACAGCAGAAAATCATCCATCAACTGCCTCCATAATATACTTTTATTACCATCTCCACCATCAGCATCAACGTCATCATCATCAGCAACAACAACGCAACAGCAGCAACAACAACAGCGGCAGCAACAGCAGCGCAGCATCAGCACCATCGTCGTCATCGTCGTCATCATCATCGTCATCATCATCATCATCATTATCATCATCATCATCACTACCATTGTTATTAATAGCATATACCTCGGCATGCAGTCCACTACTCTAAACCCACTCAATACACACATCTTTTCTTCACTCACTGTCATATATATATATATATATATATATATATATATACATACATGTATATACACATATATATATACATACGTATATATACATACGTATATATACATATATATGTGTACGTATATATATATATATATATATATATATATATATATACGTATGTATAAATATTTACATGTTTATATGTATGCTCTTATGTAATTGTGTATGTGTTTGTGTCTGAGATTATATGAAATAATCATAACCCAACATTAATCATTCCTTTAGTACTGCTCTATGTCGTAGGTTTTCAATGAATATATTTTCTTTTTCATCAATTATTAATAATGAAATATTTCATATTGTGATTTACTGCTGGGTAGAGTCCAAACATGTTGAAAGTGACCATACATTTCTTTTTTCTTTTTTATTATTTTTTCTTTTTTTTTGTATTTCTATGGTATCATTAATGTTAAGTTTCGTACGTTGGTCTGAGATGACATACAATTTTAAATAAGTAATATCCTCCATTCGAAAACATGTTAAATTCATATTTGTTTCTATGTATTAAATCAAGTTACTTGAGACAAGAAATTGTTATTAGTTTAGCCATATGTTCTCCAAGATGCCTCATTTGTTTTGACGACGGAAGAGATCTGATTCTATGTTAGTGACAGAAATTCTTCTTAAGTAGCTGAAATAATCGTGATAAACATAATACTAAAGAGACCAGAATACATACGTACATCTCTCAAATTTCATAATATTTATCAATTTACAGCAAATCTACTGATTATATCTCACCCGTCTGATTCACATCTGCAACACACTTTGTATATTTACCGCACAAATATTGACTTCATATAACCGCTTTACCTTACCATACAATTTATCTATTTAGTGCTCAAATACAGACTATATTTCGCATCACAACGTTCATCATTTATATCCAACTAGTTGATCATACGACGCTTTATTTAGAGCTCATGTACTTACTGTATCCAAACAGTCTGCATCACAACTTCTCCACACATATGCACTGATTATGATCTGATTACCCGCAAGCACGTTATACTACGCAAAGGACATTTGATTCTCACCACTTTCTGTACTCAGCTGTCCCATATATGGAAACTTTGTCTTAACAAGATCTACAATTTGCTTTTATTATTATTGTTATAAATAATTAATTAATTTATTTATTTATTATTATTATTATTAGTAATATGGTTGTTGTTGCTGTGGTTATTATTATGAAAATTGAGGTAGAAAATTTGGCAGAATCGTTAGCACTCCAGCAAAATGCCCAGCCGCATTTGCTACTTCGTAAAACCGGGATCGATGTACAAGACAAGAAAATACAACACAAGACGTGAAAACGAGATTATAATTTGAAGAAATTAGAGAAAAATACATAGGAGAGGTGTTTTATCTTGCCTAGTAATTGTTGGCACTCCGTCGGTTACGACGACGAGGGTTCCAGTTGATCCGATCAACGTAACAGCCTGCACGTAAAATTAACGTGCAAGTGGCTGAGCACTCCACAGACACGTGTACCCTTAACGTAGTTCTCGGGGATATTCAGCGTGACACAGTGTGACAAGGCTGACCCTTTGAATTAGTGGCACAACAGAAACAGGAAGTAAGAGTGAGAGAAAGTTGTGGTGAAAGAGTACAGCAGGGTTCGCCACCATCCCCTGCCGAAGCTTCGTGGAGCTTTAGGTGTTTTCGCTCATATTAATATTAATATTATCTCTGCAGATTTTCTTTAGATATCATAGCCAGTACTGATTTCTCACGACATTTCCTTTCCGTATACGTATATTATCAACACTAATGGGATTGAAGATGGAGAAATAAGATCGGGGTGTATATGCCATACTTCCTTTATTGCTCTAAAGAGGGGGTCGTTCCCAGAAAACGAGCACCAGTCTACTCTCTCGAAAAGGAGATGCATGCAAATAGGTGATGAAAGAGTGTTATAGATTTAGAAGTGGCAATCGAAACCGCGATCCTACGACTGCGAGTCGACTGACCTAACCACTGGGCCATTGCGCCTGCACTTGGCTAGTATTTAATATTGTTCAGATAATATATCTCATAGGTCAGAAAAATTGCTTTTGTTCAGACTGAAATATTTGCCAGAACATCCGTTGCTATTGCACTTGGTACTACTTGACGATGAGAAATAGAAATTAAATACTTATGTTCCCATTTAGATTTTAGAAATTTAAAATGTAAGCATTCGAAAAGAAGTGAATTAAGAAGTTCGAGTAAATATCAAGCAAAATCTAATCCTTTGTATGGTGTCTCAGCGTGTTTGCTTTCCAGTGACTGAAACAATTTAAACAGAAATTTTAAAAGGGTATGCAGTATACTTGGAACTTCAACGGGCTATTTTGTGATACAATGCCGATCATAAGCTGCTGCCCTTTCTGTTATATATAAGACTGTATATCCAAGCGATATATATTATCACATGTTAATATTATCTCTGCAGATTTTCTTTAGATATCATAGCCAGTACTGATTTCTCACGACATTTCCTTTCCGTATACGTATATTATCAACACTAATGGGATTGAAGATGGAAAAATAAGATCGGGGTGTATATGCCATACTTCCTTTATTGCTCTAAAGAGGGGGTCGTTCCCAGAAAACGAGCACCAGTCTACTCTCTCGAAAAGGAGATGCATGAAAATAGGTGATGAAAGAGTGTTATAGATTTAGAAGTGGCAAATTTCGTCTATTTCATTACGACTGAATTTACCTAGAAAAATCTCCCATTGACATTCAGAACCTTCCATCATAATACAAGCGGTCTTTCATGGTATTCACTGGTGTGTTGTTTCGAGTTTCGCTGATACTATTTAAAACCAACATTGTAATCCAAATATTCTAATTAATTCATAATGTAATTCAATACATGATGAAGTCAAACCACCGAAATTATGTACGTGTGCAAATTTTATAAGAAATATCGATGGGCAAATTATTGGTGAATTAACCTCCTCTAAACCACACCACAGAGCATACGTTGAGTAACATTAATGTTGCAGGTATTTTCCTCCCTATAACAGTATATATTAGACTTCACTATTTCCAACTTATGTAAACTAAGCATTTGTTCCTAGCTTTTCGTATTGAAATCCCTATAGGCTGAAATTTGTTTCGCATACCAATGATTGCATTTGACGTATAAGACCAACGAAAAGAATAATTCAGGAGGTCCTCATTTTCGTTACGTTGAATATCCTTCTGCATGGTATGTATTGAGCTTGTTGTTTAATTTTAGGTTTGTTAGTGTACTAATTAACAGTTACAAGAGAATATGTTTATAACTATTATATCGCGACGGAAGACCGTGCATATGATCACTGGCAGGGCTTTCTAGAATCGTTGGAAGGACGGATAGCTAAACTTCGACCAGTGAAAGACAAATAATTCAGGCAGCTCTCTTGTTTGTTGCATTGAATTTCTTGCTCTGTTATGTGTCCAATTTATCGTTTAGACCTAGGTTTGTGACAGCGTGAGTTAATAGTATTTTATGAGGACAAACGGTAGTGCGTATGGGCCTTGACGGGGTTTTCTAGAATCGTTGCGGGGAGGGAAAATTTAACTTCAACCTGGTGCGAAGCTGAGAGGAGTTGCAACATTAGTGTCACCCGTGGTCACGGACGATTGTGTGAGACTTGATGATAGTTTACGTAAATCTTCTGATTAATTTATAGTTGTATTTCAACTGAAAACGTAATGAGCGGACAAAAGTACGACAAAGCATATTCTTTGATGTTCTCACATTACGTTCTGTCATTTACGGTTTGGCATTTAATCCTTATTTTAAGAAGAATAGATATTAAAGACCCCTACTCCACTAGATGTATTGTCAGTTGTTTGACCTTAACCATTTGAACATTTCCCTTAGTGACTGACAATAATTGCATCTCTGATCACGATCAGAAATAGTGGGGGAGCCTCATAACCATATGTTGAGAGCAATTCCTTTGGGTTTGAATAATTCGCCTCTGAAGACATGGGTGCTTCACCCCTAAACAAATCTTATTCATTAACCTTTAGAAGGGGATGGGATACTTGAGTAGAAGAAAATTCTAACTGAGCCCCACCTGCAAGGTCATGCTCTGTTTACCTCGATAGGAGATCACCATGTCGGGCACTGTGATGCGTGTGCCTCGTGTTGCCTTATCAGACGTGATGTCATATAAGACATACATGAAAGCAAAATATTTTCTCCGACGTTCAAGCGAATCTTCTAGTTCTATGATTTACTCTTATGTGTATACATATGTGTGCATTTGCATATTCGTTATACTTTGGTTTCTTCATTTATATTTGTGCAAACACAGAGATTGAATATTCTCCAAACATATTCTATACAATTGAACGAATACGCCAGATATATAATTAGTTAAACAGACACGTTCGATACGCCAACCACCGAAAGAAACAGAAAAAAGAACCAATACACAAACACCACTCTATAAAGAATGTTTAATTAGTGATAAAAACAAAATGAGAATAAGAATCCCATTAGTAAAAACCAATCAGCCGTTAGATGTAACTGATAGTACCAGACACTTATAAATAGTTCATCTATCCATCTACTTATATATACATACAAGTATACACCCCCCCCCCACACACACATATATATATACACAGATATATATATAAATAGGGATAGATAGATAGATAGATAGATATGGATATAGATATGTATGTATATAAACATGTATAGGCTTAATTACACGCGCGCGCACACACACCTATATATGTATATATGAATATATATGTATGTATGTATATATGTATGCATATGTATGTATGTATGTATGTATGTATATATGTATGCATGTATGTATGCATATATGTATGTATGTATCTCTCTCTCTCTCTCTCTCTCTCTCTCTCTCTATATATATATATATATATATATATATATATATATATATATATATACATACACTCTTAATTAATAACATATTTAAGTTAGAGTAACTTTGGTTAAAATACAGTTCCGATCAACAAAGCCATCGAACTATGACAAATATTTACCAGTACAATCGATAACATAATACAAAACGAAAATGAATAAAAAAAAAAAAACACAGAAAATTCAAAGCACCTAATAAATGAATTCAATAACTATACAGTCCTGTAAAAGTTATGCAATAGAGATTCAGTAACAAAGCAGCAAAAATACACTTCCCTCAGCAATCCATCCTAATATAATCACAATGCAATTTTAGGTGTGGTGGTTGGGGTCTAGTCGTTTACATAGACTTGAGTGTTAAACTGGTAGTTATTTCATCGATTTTGAAACTATAAACGGCAAGATCGACCACGGTGAAATTAGAAATCAGAACGTGAAAACGAATAAAATACCGCTAAGAAATTTGCCCGCTGTGCTACAGGCTCTGCCAAAACGTCGTCTTCCGCCTCAGTAAATAAGGGTTTCAAATTTCTAGAACATGGGAATGATTTCATGGAGGGATTACGTAGTTGCATCGACTTCGGCTGCTCCTAGAATATGTACATGCTTTCCCTACTTCTTTTTTTCTTTATCTCGCCTTTGTAGCAGAAGTACAACTGCGTTCCCTAATATATTAGGTTGGTGTATAATTAATGCGGCTCATTTTCAATAAATTTTACACAAGAAAAAAAAAACAAAATAACAATATTTAACAAAAACATCTTTAAATGATTATTCCGGAGCATATTCACCATCTACTTTAAATTCTGCCTGGCGTTTTGTTTAAGTTGGCGCTTTCTTTAATTTTTTTGTTGAATAAAATTTATTGAAAAAAAAGCCGTAATAATTATGCACCAACCTAATAATTCTCTCGTTTACGGCGTCTAGTTGGTAGACTCTAGCACGCAAGACAAAATGCTTCGCGACATTTCGTCCGTCTTTTTGTTCTGTGTTCAAACGCTGGTGAGGACTACTCTGCTTTTCATCCTGCCGGAGTCGACAAAATAAGCACCAGTTGAGTACCTGAGCCGACGTCGTTGATTTACCCTCCCGCCCCGTAATTACTGGCCGTATGCCAATATTTGAAACCAATATATTTCTTTTCTCTCTTTTAAAGATGTACTTTGAAGGAGTTTTAACTGCAATTTCTTAAATGTTGAAAGATCACGTGGACGATTCCTCATTAATTCGTAGAGAGCATAATAAATGATTCTAACGTTTGTTCACCTCTGTAAATTCTATCATTGTATTCACAATGAATGCAATTAGTTGAAAGGCCTGAAAGAATGTAACAATGAGAGAAGGGAGAGAGGAGGAGAGAGAGAAAGAGTGGATCAAATGAGAGCAATGAATAGAAATAAATGAAGCGTTTATTTCCAATTGTTTGTGTGTGGTGAATAATTTGCAGTGTGAATAGTGACAACTACAAGAACATACCCGTTGGATTTAGAAGGACGTTCGTCGTCAGATTGGTGAAAGATGAGACAAGAGTAAAACTGATTTTTAAACAGAAGAATAAAATTACATTTGGTTTAGCAAAGTGTTATTCTTATATTGCCGCAATGGATACAGCAAACGACAACGGCTGGGAATTTAAGTATTGAGAAACCATTCAATTTTATGCAAAGAAAGGTAGTTGTATCATTGGTTGAATGCCTGCCTTAAGCAGTATTGAGGGAACGGAATACAATTTGATTATACAAGAATTTTGTTTTGAATAATGGATAGATGGAATCCAAGGACGACTCAGCGGTGAATGTTATAAATGCAATTAAAAATTCAATATAGATATCAAGTTTCTGCCTACATAAATTTCCTAGGTAATTGAACAATACAAAACTAACACCTGTGGTCGACAGCTGATTTTTGTTGTGGTATAACAGCATTTGATAACATCACATAAAACACATACGCACGAGTACATACACACGGAAGGAGAAACTATGTGATAGACAAGGACATATGGCAAACAGGAGAAAAGTAAAGACATAAGCACCCGCTCGCATTAATATGGTTATATTTTCTAAGAAGCTGAAGTTTTTTGTGTCAAAATAAAGCGACCCACATTTCTGATAGTAAAAACGTTTGAACAGTCTTAAAACTTGATACGTGGAGGCGCAATGGCCCAGTGGTTAGGGCAGCGGACTCTCGGTCATAGAATCGCGGTTTCGATTCCCAGACCGGGTGTTGTGAGGTTTATTGTGCGAAAACACCTAAAGCTCCATGAGGCTCCGGCAGGGGATTGTGGCGTACCCTGATGTACTCTTCCACCACAACTTTCTCTCACTCTTTCTTCCTGTTTCTGTTGTGCCTGTAATTCAAAGGGTCAGCCTTGTCACACTCTGTGTCACGCTGAATCTCCCCGAGAACTACATTAAGGGTACACGTGTCTGTGGAGTGCTCAGTCACTTGCACTTTAATTTCACGAGCAGGCTGTTCCGTTGATCGGATTAACCGGAACCCTCGGCGTCGTAAGCGACGGAGTGCCAACAACAAAACTTGATACGTCCTTATTCATAAATCCATACATAAAAGTACAGGGCAGCTCAGAATGAACTATTTCAATGAACTCAGGCAAATTTGAAGAAAAAGAAAAGAAGCTAACAGAATTTTATGTTTATTACTTAATTAAGATATCAAAACAAATAGATTTATAAATCTAATATAAAAACCTTTATTGAAAATTCTCAACATGTGTTCCGTCTGTATCCGTGCAAATTTTAAATCTGTCCTTAGCATAGCAAAACGCACTTTAAAGCATTTCAGGAATTATCTCCTGCACTCTAAACTGCGTCAAGTTTAATTAAACGATTGCTAAGTCATAGAGACAGAAGTAGAGAAAATGACTGGAGCCAAGAAGTGAAAATGAGATTTATGAAATTATAAAAATTATTAACAAAATTAAAACTTTGCAGAATTTTGAGACATATTGAACATGTTAAACATTAACGTGAGTTTCTCAAATATTTGTTAGATTTTACTGAAATAAATAGTTAATTCTGGGACACCTGGTACATGACTCTCTTCTACACACCTATCCATCCATCCATCCATCCATCCATCCATCCATCCATCCATCCACCCATCCATCAATCCATCCATCCACCTACCCATTCATCCATCCATTTGTCCATCCATCTGTCCATCCATCTCTCTCTCTCTCTCTCTCTCTCTCTCTCTCTCCCTCTCTCTCTCTCTCTGTATATATATATATATATATATATATATATATGTATATATATATTAGAAATGTGTTAAGTCCTTGGTACAGTTAGATACATTTGAAAAAGGAAAACAATGACTTCACTGGTAGTTCTAATTAATTTCATTTTCTAATAATATAACATAAGTTAATTTTACTGTTTGGTTTGTAGTTCTCGTACGTGTTTTTGTTCGGTAAGGAAATTTTTTATAACTTTCTCACATTCGCTGCAGGCGATTGGCAAACTGATCTTCAGTTGTGTTGTGCTGTGTGATTGTATATATAAGAAATTTGGGTATATTTCGGGTGGGGTTGGGGTTTGTTAATAATAAGGGTAAGAGTGAAGGAGTTTTGAGGAATCAGAGCTGCAAGAAAATAGTGAATGGTAAAATCAAGATAACTGAACGGGCGTGGAGTTGGGAGATGGTGAGGTATTTTCCACCAAAGGTCAACTATTAGAATAGAACCAATAGGAGAACACTTTCACGAGCTCCTCATAAAACACTCTTTAAACACCCCAACAGAAAGAACAACAAGGAGAAAAAGTTAACCGAAAGTAGAGCAAATGGAAAGCTGGACGGAAATTTAACGGATGGGAAATTTAGGCACAAACACGATACACCAGAATATTCGCAGCTGCTTTCCTCGTCAGTCAATGACCCCAAATATCATAGAGCTTTCGCGCCATTTACCATTAAGACGACTCAATTTTGGCAGTGCCGTGTATATATATATATATATATATATATATATATATATATATATATAACAAAGTTATTAGGGAGGAATTATCAATCCAGGCGAAATAATTTTTAAGCTCACAGTTGTTACACCAGGCTAACAATATTGTTTAGATTAATAAAAGTAGACTTCGCAGGGTCCAGGTTTATAGTCCATCATCATTGTATATTGTGAAGCCATGGCTCTGTCCCCGTGAAGCTAGGTTTTACACAGAGTGGTGTACAAGATGAGGCATAAATAATGGTCATGAAATGATCTGTCATGAAATGATCTGTCAAATGCATACTTGCATTTGTCTCCTCATTAAGCTATCTACAATTTAGAAGTACTTCAGTTCAATGCTGCTTTCTTCATGGTATGTATATATTTCTGTGTGTGACGAATAACATATTGTAAAGCAAATACGCAAGACAGTCTTAGGTATAAAGACACAGCGGATAAGTTCTTAGAATGAGCGTTAAATTGCATCTGCTTCTTTGACGAAAAAGAATTAATGACGTGCACATGCCTCATTATCAGATAGCAGGAGAGAAAGGTATATTTCTGGCAAAGAAATCAGATTATGAATGGAAATAATGATGTGTCGCTGTTAAACACAGGGATTTGGCGATCGGAATTATAAAGGAAAGGTAGCATCTGTTATCCGCATTAAGGTAGACAGTAGAATAAGCATCGACGCATGCAGACTATTAAATCTATGTCTAGCTAATAACATTGCGTTTTCCATAAAATAATATATATATATATATTAAGAATCATGTAGAGAGAACAATTTAATTGATATCTCCTTCATGTAAACACCTGATGAAGAGAAAGCGAAAGAGACGAGAGAGGAGAGAGAGAGAGAGAGAGAGAGAGAGAGAGAGAGAGAGAGAGAGAGAGAGAGAGAGAGAGAGAGAGAGAGAGAGAGAGAGAGAAGGAAAGAAAAAATAAAATGATAGGGGAAAGTAGAGGGTGTACTGAACGTTATTGCAGAAATAATAAAACCCAAATTCGTGTGAAGATATATACACACATAGGTGTGGATTCAGAAATGAATTTGTATGCTCACATCGGTATGCACACACATTTATATATTCATTCATTCATTTATCAAATCATACATGTATATATACATCACATATTTACAAATATACATAATGCTATAACAAATTAAATATATATATATATATATATATATATATATATATATATATATATATATATATATATATATATATATATATATATATGTATATATATATGTATATATATATGTACATATATTTATATATATATATATACACACATGAAATTAAATGATATAATACATACATATATAATAGGGGAGGATTTACAAAAAAAAAACAAAAGACGAAGATAGGTGGTGTAGACAACAAACAGATATATTAGTTTAAAGCTCGGGAAGTGAAAAAGTCTTTAATGTTTCGAGCCTACGCTCTTCCACAGAAAGGAACACAGAAAGAAAGAGGGAGAGAAAATAAATAATGTGTAGTGGCTAGCGATCTGTCATGACGAATGCCGGACAGAGGGGTCACACAGGAGAGCTAGGAGGAAGTGGAGATAATAAAGTGGGGGTGATCCCAAAACGAAAGTGCGCGTGCGTTTGTATGAGAGAGCAATTGTGTGCGTGTTGAAGAGGGCTGGTGACCTTGACGTGTGCGTGTGTGTATGTGTAGGTGTGTGGATGTGGGGCTGGGAAGTGGTCAGTGCTAATGTGTGCGTGGTGGTGTGATGTGATGTGGTGTTGTGTGGTAAGGTGGTGTTGGGATGTGGGGGAGGCGAGAGTGGGGTAAGCAAGGGTAGAGTGTGGGTTAGGGTAAGGATGTGGGTAGAGGTGCGGTATGTGGGAGTGGGTGTAAGGGATAGGGTGGGGGTAGTGTGGGATGGACAGGGAAAGTGAGGTTGGATTGTGTCGGGCGGGGTTACGAGGGAGGGATGACGATGAGGGGAGAGGCGGAAGGAAGAAGGTGGGTAGGAGTGAAGAGAAGAGAGAAGGAGAGTAGGAGTGAAGAGAAGTAGGCGTCGGAGCAAGAGAAGAGGTGGGTGGGAGGAAGTAGGTGTGAGAGGAAGACGAGCGAGGAGGAGGGTTAGATGACGAGGAGAAGTTCCTTAGCCTTCATCAGTACGAGATACATATTTCAACTAACCTAAAGTTCCTACATTTGTCATCACTGTTTAACGCTGCTGCGACTACTGCACTTATTCTGATGAGGCGGTCTGCGGGCGCAAACCAGTCCCTGAAAAAAGTTTCAAATTTTGGCAAAAGGGTATCAGTTTCGTGGAAGGTGTTAACTCATTTACATTGACAGCGCTGTTTCACTGGTAGTTAATTTATCGAAAGGATGAGAGGCAAAGACGACTGCAGCGGAATCAATCTGAACTCAGAACACAAACACTGACAAAATGCCGTTTTACCCAGTTTGCTAACGCCAGCACGCCACCTTTTGCCAGTTATTAAAATGGACTATTGTAAGATTACGCTACGGCTTTAGAATCTGCTCGAGTTATCTGTCTTTTGCATCCCCAACTGAGGAGGGCTAAAGAGATAGAAACACGCCCAGGAGTCAACTAGGGAAATTACTGAGCAGAAAAGACATTTTTTACACTTTTTTCCATAAGCGACGATTTTTTCTCCACGGTAAACGGCAGTGAATTTATTTTTTTAAAGTTAAAATATGTCAGAAATGCATTTGAACTTACCTCACCACACACGCACACACACACACACACACACACACACACACACACACACACACACACACACACACACACACACACACACACATATATACATATATGTATATATAAGTTTGTATTACGGAACCAATTATTAAATCCTCATAATAGAAGCCTTGAGGAATTTTGCGTTTGTGATGGACAAAACGTGAGACTGTAGGTTTAAACCTATGTTCCATCACGTTTTCTCAATGCAAACCCGTATGGAAGAAGGCCAAATATTTGGTGGACACATTCGTGAAATACAACAATTTATAATGCTACTTGAACAAGATTTCTTATTCTCTCGTTATTCTGAAATATGTGCGCTATATTTGTTTGGCAAATAATTTGATCTGAGGCTGAGTGTTGAAATTAAGAATAGAAGATATTATTATAAAACATACAAAAAAGAAGTTAAATTCAGTTAAATATTTATTGTTTGGTGTTTAAATTTTTACCGCTCCCTCAGTGATAAGTTCGCTGTTAGTAACACGAAAATTCTAACACCAGACAATAAATGATTAAGTGAAGTCCAGTTATTGTGTGTCTTTGGGTGACTAATATGTGAGTACACGTTGTAATTGTAGAGGTTTATTTATTTCACGTTAAATTATTCAGAATTAATATTTCCGGATGTTATCAAATGTTTGCTTGGTATAAATTTATTTCCGTGTCATTTTTTCATTGAAATGAACATTCTTCTCGCTTTATTCGTTTAATCTGGAGATCAGCAGTGTACCAATAGCCATCGCAAGCTATACCTTGAACAGATATAAACCAATCACATTTTATCTTTTACAACGTGCAATCAATGAATGTGGCCATGCGGGGGAACAGCCTTAATGAGTTGAGTCAAACAAATCAACACCAGTATTAATTTTGAAGTCTTATAGTCATCATATTGGTATCCTTTGCCGAACACCTAGTTTCCAGTGATACAAATGATCCAACACCATATGTCAAATGGTGGGGGAAGGAGCAAAGACAAAGGAATATATGTGTATACGTATATTTAATCTATATGCATGTATGTATGTATGTATGTATGTATGTATATGCACATACACACATATACACACAAGTTCCACACTGTTTTCAGTATCGACATCCTCCACAAAGCATTGATCAGAACGTCGCCCTATTAAGAGTCACCTACCAATGTTTTGGCACACTGGAACTGAATCTGAGACAATTCCTATATCATGGCTGTAGGAAAACCCTGTCAGAGAAGGGTACCTTCAGAAGACAAGCATGCTGGGAAAGCAATTATTTGAGTGACTGAGTAGCGGTTGAGCAAGTTGAATCAGCTCCCTATAGTATTATTGAATAGTATAGTATCAGAGTAGCAAACGAAATAAACGAAATAACTTAAACGTCAATCTACAGATCTCTGTGTTATAGTCTTGGTGGGAGAATTCATCCCCATCAGTCATTTAGTCTTTCTTCGAACGATGTCAAAAATGCCAATGTAACACATTCATAGATATGGCTACATGCAGCAGTTGTGTGTCTCAGCATTACTTTGCTGGGGGAAAACAGTTTTGCCGTTCAGTATTTACGTGTATTCCTCAAGCGAGCTCATCAATAATGCTAAAATATAGTATTGTGTAACAAATACCATATCCTAGCAGACTGCAGGTGCGCTGTTACTCTTAAAGAGATTACCATAGTGTTTCAACGATATTTATTGTGATTTCGCTTTAATCTCTACTAAAAAGCCAAGATTAACAAGTTGTTTTCGTAATATATATATATATATATGTATGTATGTATGTATGTATGTATGTATGTATGTATGTATGTATGTATATGTGATCACTTATGGTTTGCAGTGAGTTTTATATATGGGAATGAAGCTTTGATACAAAAACATTACGAAGAAATACAAATAATACACACAAATACACTAGAATTAAATTCGATTCTTCTAAGCTCACGGTATGCATGGAACATATACACGATATTTTCGAACATAACCTCCTCGCAAGTAAGATTAGAATATATGTGTACGAACAAACAATGTTCTCACTTACACTATTGGTTTAAACGGAAGTTAAATTGCTTCGATATTTTATTCATCAAATCCGAAACATTTGGTTTTTTACAGTGCTTGATTTTTAATAGGTTATATTTGATATAAAATCAACAACTTAAATGCACCATTTCCTTATTATTCGTTAATCCTGCTTTTCCTATCTCTACGGAATTAGTTTACTGAATAATACACAGGAAAATAATAAAAAAATAATCCAAGCTTGTTTTAGGAATTACGTGATTTATGAAGTATATATGATGTTACACGTTTTTTCTTCTTTTTGCAGGAGCTTGATTGAGATTATCCTTTGAACACTGCTGTGCATGCGCACTAAGATTTAATGTTCTACCTCACTTCCGCTGTTTACAGCAGTGCTTGGAATGACGGTGTGTAGCGTATCATCTTCACATTGACCATGACAGAGAAAGCTGACATGGCGATACCTGCTCAGAGGCTTGCGCAAAGTTGCAGAAAGTGTATAGAGAGGGGTTTATGAAACACACACAAGTATATTAGTGGCTTAGACGTTTCCAAGATGGCCAAAAAATGTCGTTATTGACGAACGATCTGGGAGACCCGCAGCCAGCAGAACTGAGAAAAATATCACTGATGTGCGTAAAGTTGTGAGGGTAAATAGTCGAATCACCATCTGTGAGTTATCAGAGGATGTAGAGATTAGATACAGTTCAGTGCAGTCTGTTATCACTGAAGTTTTGGGTATGAGGCGCAAGTTTGCCAAGTGAGTGCCAAAACTGCTTTTAGCCGATGAAAAAGACACTCGAGATTAAGTTGCACTTTACCAAGCGGATTCACTCTCCATGCTTTAGTTTTGTTGCCATAGCAAAAGTCCAGATATTTATTGATCAGACCACGTATGTGGCCGAGCAATATCTTGATGGAAGAATACATTTTGCTTGTATCCAAAGATGGTTGTTTTTCTTCTAGCGCTGAGTTAAGCCGCTCAAGCTGCTCGCAGTAGATCTTTGTTATCGTTTAGTTTGGGTTTAACAGTCCAAAGTGGACTAAACTTTCCATATCCCACCAAACGGATCACAATAACTTACGTGGGTCAAGACCTTCTTTAGCCTGGGGTGCCGGTGTTTCCCCTTTCCCTACCCACTGTATTCGACGCTTGATATTTATTCAGAGAACTCATTTCTCGTCACCAGTCACTATTCGGTCGGAAAAGGGTTAATTGGTGAGATGTAACAGCAAAGAAGAGCACACGTTCACTCGCTGCGGGCAATTAAATTGGTTGAAATGACAGACGGTTAAAATTAATAAAAAATATTGGATAAAAAGAAACCGGAAAACAAAAAAGATAATTGGCAACAACGTAGGTTTTATAAAGCAACGGCAAGACGTCCTTATATGACTATTACCCCAGAAACGGGAGATTACTAGACATCGTCTAGCAGATTAAAAGTAAATGATAATAATGATAATAATAATAATGATTATAATGATGATGGTGATGCTGCTGCTGATGATGATAATGGTGGTGATAGTAGTAGTAGTAGTAGTAGTAGTAGTAGTAGTAGTAGTAATAATAATAATAATAATAATAATAATAATAATAATAATAATAATAATAATAATAATGATGATAATAATAATAAAAATGAAAATAAAATGAGTAATTATAACTACTACACCTAATCTCAGTATTCCTTTCCAATATACGCACAACAACTGAAATTTTGCAGGAAGGGGCTAGTCGATTTTATCGCCCACAATGCTCAGTGGTTATTTATTTAATTGACCCTGAAAGGCATGAAAAGCACAGTCGACATCTGTGGTGTTTGAACTCAGAAAGCAAAGCCAGACAAAACGCCGGTGTGCTAACGACCATGCTGTTGTTAGTATCTGCATAAATAATTTGATGCTATAAAAGAATATACGTATTAGAAAAATGCAAGAAACCAACTTTGAAGAAAGGGAAAATAATTAAGTTCACTAATATCAGCGCAGGCATTGAAACAGCAATTAGAGGAAAAACAACAATCAAAATAAAAAAATATTGATATAAATACATAGGAATCTATGAAATAGACTGAGTAATTCACATAAATTATTGGAAAAAAAATTAAATAACAGTATAGACACATAAAATTAATGTTTAACGAGGAACTAAATGCAAAATCAGATGTTTATAATAATAATAATAATAATAATAATAATAATAATAATAATAATAATAATAATAATAATGATAATAACAATGACAATAATAAAAGACTACAGAAGACCTCTAATACTTTGGCTGTCACATTAAATATTTATAGTTATAATATTCTCATTTGGACGGTAAGCTAAATAGCGTGTCTAGACAGATAAAGAAAGAAAAATCTGACTGCATTTAGTATGCACCAGACAAAATCTGACAAAGAGATGTTATATTTACTACAAATGCAACAAGGCAGGAGCTCTGTGTTTGCATTTGGGGAAATTATTATAAAATATTCACTAGAAGAATATACAGAGCGTTAAAAGAACTCGCTAAACTTCTTCAAGGATGCCGCAAAGTGAGGGCACAAGGCCTAGTTATTTCCTGACCGGGTGGTGTGATGTGTTACTGAACAAAACGCTTCAGTAATTAAGCACGGAACGGATTGCTATCCCGGTTTGGGGAGTGTGGGAAATTTTGTGATCGCGATTGGCATATACATACCATTAAGTATAAAATATGGTTGAAATAACAGACGGTTAGAATTAATAAAAATATTGGATGAAAAGAAGTCTGAAAACGAAAGATAATTGGCATGTCGAAAAACTACAAACTTCCACTAAATAGTAAGAACCGTTTGAAGGACAAGCGAAATCGATGTGTAGTCTTGACCACGGATCCTCTTCGTTTGAACGATGTTTACTTTTTATCGTGTGTAATTTTCCATTTCTATTTGGTTTACATACAGGTGTTAGTATCTGCATAAATAATTTGATGCTATAAAAGAATATACGTATTAGAAAAATGCAAGAAACCAACTTTGAAGAAAGGGAAAATAATTAAGTTCACTAATATCAGCGCAGGCATTGAAACAGCAATTAGAGGAAAAACAACAATCAAAATAAAAAAATATTGATATAAATACATAGGAATCTATGAAATAGACTGAGTAATTCACATAAATTATTGGAAAAAAAATTAAATAACAGTATAGACACATAAAATTAATGTTTAACGAGGAACTAAATGCAAAATCAGATGTTTATAATAATAATAATAATAATAATAATAATAATAATAATAATAATAATAATAATAATAATGATAATAACAATGACAATAATAAAAGACTACAGAAGACCTCTAATACTTTGGCTGTCACATTAAATATTTATAGTTATAATATTCTCATTTGGACGGTAAGCTAAATAGCGTGTCATTCAAATGTTTTACTGCAATCATTTGTTTCAATCCCTCAGTCGCATTCGAAACTATATTTCTACCCTGAACACTTATGAGCATACCACACAGTTTGAATAGTTCCATAATACGTACTCCGGTACTACATCTACTTCTCTTTACTTATAGTGACTAGGTTATTCCATTCGTTGCATGAGAGGGCTGTACTATTATTACTAATTCCCTACAACAGTCACCAGAATTGTAGTTGATGCTGGTCTAGAAATTGGAGTTTATACATTTTGTTGTTCATCTTCCACAATTTCATTCCCCTTATTTTTGCTAAATATTTGGACATTTAGCTCTGAGTTGCATTTAAACCAGTGAAAACTATCACCTAGGCTACCTCGTATCATAAATATTAGGTCCTTTTAGCTCGGCGAATTATATACTAGGTACACTTCTTGTATAGCTCAGAGAACTTTAGAGAGTTTATGATTTGAAATAGCATTTTCAATCAGCACGCAACACTTGGCACTTTGCAATAACCTTGCTCAGTCTTATCCCCCACACTGGTACATAAAAGCCACTTCTACCAGTGCTTCATATTAGGACTTATATGATGCTTTGTCTTATGTACAAGAGCCCAAATCTATAGCTAGAGCCATATCTGATAATTTGAGCCCGTGTTTTGGATGTGTCTTCACTTATGAAGACATATTAGAATGCATCATAACTTTTGTGTTTTCCAATTGAAAGAATTTCCCCGGATATATCTTGAAGAACTTGCATCACTACATGACACAAGAGAAAATTCAACCACCTTCTGTCCTATGGCAAAGATAACCTATTCCATTCTGCAAACTGCTACCAACTGCATTTCCTTCTCGTAAGTTTTTGGTTTTTGTATTTAAAGATGTTTCATCATAACACGTCTACTTTGTATACAGGAACTCAGTATTTACTGTTGTGTAATCCTGGCTTCTGTGATTGCTGTTGATTCTTATTTGGTATCTTGACAATACTTGAGTATTTGGGACATATTTCCTATTGTTCTGAGTATTTTCTGCTTCTTTTTGCACGTTTATTTATGTCTTTAGATTTTCTCTTGCCTTTTGGCACATTATTATTCTTCCGTGGAGACTAACTATATTCATGAATCATTTTAGATGTGAAAATATGGTGCACATAAAGAAAATTTCAAATGTTTGCAAAACAAACCACTTTCTGATGTCTTCCTCCGGGTATTGAAGCAGGTTACCCGAGGTAATTATAGACCTTTGTTCTAGTACACGAAAGAAAATTTCATTTGGAAATGCCTGAATAAATCGTTTTTGAAAGGAAAGAGAGAAAAAAAAGATGTCTTCATAGTATAAAAGCCAATTACAAGAATAATGATGATGATGATGATGATGATAATAATTTTAAAACATGGAAGAAGACGAAAAAAACAACAACATTAACATCAAAAGCAAAAACCACAAGAAAATGAATAATAATAATGACAACAAAAACAACAACAGTATCAATAATAATAGCAGCAACAGCAACACAACAACAACAACAATAATGATAATAATAATAACAATAATAATAACGTCTATTCTTGAACCTTACTGGTCAAGAGTGATTAAAGACACGCTCAAAAGTATAGAAGAGCAACATAAAACACTGGGATGATATCTAAACATTATGTGAAATAGGAAAAAAAGTCAAGAAAAGTTTGAAGAATTTCTGCATTAGAGAGAAAGGCGGTTTTGGGGCATTGAGGAACACATTTCAAAGATTTACTCACACTGGTCACCAAGAGGAAATGTTCTCTCGCATCAGGGAATTCCAAACCTGCAAGGAAATACAATGAACAGGCCCATTTGGTACATGCCATGTTCGTTAATCTTCGCACCTTTCAAAGAATTAACTGAGAAAGCTCCCCAAAGTTACTCAGGTTTGAAATAATGTTTCCAATGAAGGCTTGGTGGAAGCGCATAGTGTTTCTCTTCAGTGTTTTTAACCTAGTCCACCGACCTCCATATTTTGTTTTGTAGAAATTGATATAGGATGATCTCGCTGCTTGCTTCTCTCTCGGTTTTCATTTTTTTCCTAATTGTCTTATGTAATTCACTTACTAACTACGCACCGATCATTCTCTAACCGAACACATAACAGCAATTGTTCTTACGTGATCCACAGTGCTGCGTATACTTCATCTGAATTTTCTACCTCGAAAGCTAAAACATTTGATCCACTATGTCAGTCATTCCGGGGATGGCTTCGAATTTCTTCGAACTCCTTTGGATGAAATGCTCCTTTGCTCATTTCGACAGTCTCTCTGCTCAGTTGGTACAATTCCAATATTAATGGCTCAAAGTTAGCTAATTCTACTGCCTGTCACAATGCTATAGTTCCTGTGAAGAGTACTGAACGTGTTTTATATTCCAAGTCGGCTTGATTTTATGTATCTCTAGAATATTTTTGGCAATGTCAGATACACTTTTAATCCTTCTTGCTTATTGCCTTTATATTTGTTCGTCTGCTTATCTCAACCGTTGTTTTGTCAATTCATTCTCATGGGTGCCCTGCATTGTCAAAACACGTAGACTTGAACTAACATGATAGTAACAGTTGCTGTTATTCTCGTCGCTCATATAAATGTTTTCGGCGACAATGCTGCTGGAGACAATGGACGCAGTAGAAATTTGCACGGTCGAGTCGGAGGAAATTAAGGTGTAAATTTAAGGAACTGGTGGAGGTGGTGGTAACGTTATTGGTGTTCCTATTGTCAGACGCAGGATAGTTAATAATGGTAGTTTTTCTCTATGCTGCAAAAGAGTTGTCGTCTGCAAACAAGTTGATGGTGACATTGGTCGTGCAGTTGTTTCATTTTTAACATTCGTTGTTGTAGTTTTTGCTCATGCTGGTTGTAGCCTCGGTTGCACTGATGTTGCATTATAGGTGTATATGCACCTATGTGTGCTCATCTTCTTAAAAAAAGAACATGATGTCGTGACATCTACATGAAAGAAAAACAACTGTAAATAAAGTTCTTGGAAATGAAGACCTCATATCTTTTTGTCAACTGATATCTCATTAATACATGCAAGATCATAAGATCAAGAAATATTAGAAAAAAGTCTTTGTGTGGAGACAATCGTCAATAGATACCAGCAGAGATAAATGCCTACTGATTCTGGATGAGAGTTTTATTGAAAAACATAATAAATCTTGCAGATGATTGTACTACAGAATTAAATCTTAAATCCATGAGTGTGTATATTGTCTTGTAAACGGATGGATTATATATCCTGGTAATATATCTTAACTTTCTATTAATATCCAATACGTTGTGGGTTAAGTAATGTACAAAAATATCATAAAATTGCAAAGAATCTCAATAATTCAATGAAGTTTGAATATAAATATATCTGAGGTAAAACATGAAGACCAAAAGCGGCTGCAAAAGAAATATCTGTTATGCCATTCGAAGTCAATCGATCAAAATAAGATATTTGATTGAATTTTCTTTCAGCGAAATGATTTTGTGAATTTATAAATGACCATAGGGACATGGAAAGAAGAAACCTTGTTTTTCATAGGTAGAGAAGATGGTAAAAGTGATGACGATGGAGAAAAATTTACACCATAATTGAATAAGCTGAAGAGATGATATGAAAGAAAGGTTCAAAGATGGAACATGTGCCGAGGAAATGAAACTCATATATTTCCATTATTTTGTGAGATGTTAGACTGTTTCCGATACGTAAGAAAAATAATTGACAGATTAAAAAAAGGATGGGACTGTTTTATCACCGTTACTCAAGGGCAGAAAATAATTATATGAATATACGTACAAAGGATAACCAATCAAAATGGAAGATTAAAAAAAGCAACAGATCATAATGTCAATCGAATAAAGTGTATGGACAAGGAATGTATAGAAAAATACATGTCCAGTAAACAACGGGTGGTGGCAAATATATATATATATATATATATATATATATATATATATATATATATATATATACATATATGTATGTATGCAGGTTATGAATGCATGTTTTGTATGTATGCATGCATATATATATATATATATGTATATGTGTGTGTGTGTGAGTGAGTGAGTGTGTGTATGTGTGCATGTGTATGTATGTGTGTGCGTGTGTGTTTGTGTGTGTGTGCTTATGTATAAATGGTAGTGTAGTTAAGAAACTTACTTTGCATTTACCACGTTGTCTCGACTTCAGTCCCACAGCGAGGCAACTTGGATGACTTCTGATGGATCCCCCAACCGATCAATGTATAATGACGGAATATAGTAGACGGAAACTGTGTGGAGACCCGTTTGCGCAAACACACACACACACATATATATTCAGGGTGGAGAACCATAACTTGGAGTGTTTTGGAAGCCTTATTTGTCATATATTCCTGAGCGTAAATACTAAAATGTTTTCTATTTCAGGGTGAAATTATATAGAGTTAACTTTAAGCAGATGTTCCAGTCATGCGATCTAGCATGTCTACTGAAGAAGCCAAGAAACAACGCATTGCAGGTTTGCTTCCAGCCGGGTCTACTATTAGACATATTGCTCAGAATGTTGGGGCCTCTGTGCCCACTGTCTGCAACTTTAAGAACCGAATGGTAGATATTGGAGGCACCAAAAAGGAAGCAAGGAAGTCGAGACATAAATAAAAGGCGGGATAATGCACTTTTCAAATATCTCAAAGCCAAAATTTCGAAAGAACCAACAACGTCCGTGAGAAAACTGTCCATGAACATGAAAGTTAATCCAAAGGCCATCGGAAATGCTATACACACTGTACACATTGATTTACACTTACGTGAGGATATCGTAACACCCAATAACTCATGCAATGAAAGCCAAAATGCATGAAAGGGCCAAACAAATGTTGCGATACCTGAAACAGAATGGAAAACCGTCAAAATCTTTTCAAATGAAAATATATTTACCATTGATGCTGTTTTAAAATGTCGCAATGATCTATACTTTGTTAAGTCACCTTTTGCAGAAAAGGGCGTCTTTAGGACCAAGCCCCTGGCTCAAGTCATGATACTGAAAGTTGTGGCGTCGGACGGAATAAAGATACCTCTTCATTTTTCAAGTCTGGCTAAAGAGTGGGGACTGACGCTTATGCCGACGTTTATTATAAACCCCTGCGGTTTAAGGTTTGCCTTGGCTGAAACCTAACTACCCCAACGGTAATTATGTGCGGACCCAAGATGGTTCTGCTGCTCAACTTCGCCAACGTTTGGCCTGTCAACTTCTAGCTTTCTTCCAGCCCCGACTTGAAGTCCCTGCACCGTGCCGTATGGAACAAATTGGAGCGCTCTGCCAACAGAACTTCGCATCCAAGTCTTGATCATTTGAAGCAAATCCTGAGGAAGGAGTGGGACAGGTCTGAATAATTCATCATGAAGACTTGTGACGCCTTCAGGCCGCGTGTGAAGGCTATGGTAGGCAATGGCGGCAAGCATATTGAATAAGTTGTCTCTTTATACGCGTATATACTTGTGTTAAAATTATATTGATGTGAGGTTGCTGGATGTTGTAATAACATCATTCGTAAATGCTTGAAACTCCATAAAGTGTATTTTTCCTCAATATCCCTCAATATTAACCCCTATCGCCTTCGTAAAAAATTAGCAGTGAATGAATACAAACATTATGATACTTATTTTGAAATCCTGCCAGTCGATTGTTCATTTTAAGCTAAGCTTTCGAAGAGTCAGTGAATGACCTGACATGAGGTCACTCAATACTTATTAAAACTAAATAAGAGATTAATGAATAAAAGAATAAGACATTTACAAAAGCTAAATAATTTCGGTGCTATGAAAGATTTTATAATCGGTAAAAGTTTCCCAAATAATTGTAGGAGAAAACGACTATAAAATTGACTCCAGTTTCTTGATATCGTCTGACAATCAACAACACACGTATCTGCTGATCAGAGAATCCGTCCCAGGAGACGATATTGGGCAGAAATTATTGTAATTTGCAAGAGTGAAAGTAGAGATAACAAGAACGTGGGAATGAAGACTGCCCACAGACGAATATTCAATAAGATACAGAAATATTTATCACTTAGCTACTACAAAATAGACATAACACGAACATAAGAGTACGCTCAATAGAATCACAAATAAAAACATGTATCTACATGCATTCATGTAGCAATATTCTTTTCTACGCTAGGCACAAGGCCAGAAATTATTGGGAAAGGGTAAGTCGGTTAGGTCGACCCCAGTATGTAACTGGTACTTAATTTATCGACCCGGAAAGGATGAAAAGCATAAAATTCTTTTCTATTCTAGGCAAAAGGCCCGAAATTTTGAGGGAGTGGCAAGTCGATTAGATCGACCCAAGTACACAGTTGGTATTTAATTTATCGACTCCGAAAGGATGGAAAACATAAAATTCTTTTCTACTCTAGGTACAAGGCCCGAAATTTTGGGGCAATGGCAAGTCGATTAAATCGATCTCAGTACGCTACTGGTACTTAATTTATCGACAGAGAAAGGATGAAAGCAAAGTCGACCTCGGCTGAATTTGAACTCAAAACGTAAAGGCAGACGAAATAACGCTAAGCATTTCGCCCGGCGTGCTAACGTTTCTTATTTCCTTATTGCCCACAAGGGACTAAACATAGAAGGGACAAACAAGGACAGACAAAGGGATTAAGTCTATTACTCAACCCCAGTGTGTAACTGGTACTTAATTTATCGACCCCGAAAGTATGAGAGGCAAAGTCGACCTCGGTAGAATTTGAACTCAAAACGTCACGGCAGCCGAAATACCGCTAAGCATTTCGCCCGGTGTGCGAACGTTTCTGCAAACTCGCCGCCGTATTCATGTAACAATATTGTCGGGAGTCGAAGACTTCTCATGTTCATCTCAGCCGCACGTGTATAATCGGAACAATTCAGCACTGAATATATTCCGGTTTAATTTAAATAAGATATAAGGATAAAATCTATATAAGATTTATCAAGTAGCCGTGGACATGTAAGTGTGAGCATTTAGATACGCTCTGCTGGATGCGTTCTTGTTCGCGTGGCATGTGAAGATGGTTATACTTATATTTTCTGGTAATATCACACTGATAATTGGAGAGCATATTATACTTGCTGACAATGACATCATTAATGATATACGATCAAACCTTTTTTTTTTTAACGAAACCTCTTCTATGTCTATTCCCCTGATTTCAGTGTCCGTGTATATTTATTGATGTAGTTTGATTTCAGAGTCCCATTACAGCTCGAGGCATTACTTACAGCAATAGCCCTTAATGTGTATGTGCGTATGTGTATGACTATTGATAATCGGTTAGACAACTTTTCTAGCTTATATGTTGAGAAAAGGACGCTAAATCGTCTCACCACTCAAAGCATATATGCTAATTTATAAGCCCTTAGTAGTATATAATATGAAACCTTTATTGGTTTCATATTATATACAACTCAGTGATAATTTTATTCCCAAAACGTTATATCCTGTATTATATATATATATATATATATATATATATATATATATATATATATATATATATATATATATATATATATATATATATATATATATATATATATATATATACGTGCATACATACATACATACATACATACATACATACATACATACATCTATAGTTCAAATTTAGAGGGAAAAAAACACAAAGAAAGGTGTAGGAACAACAAGCAATTGTATTAGTTTGACCTGGGGGGAAAATGGAAAAGTATTTTTTATGTTTAGATCCTAAGCTCTTCGACAGAATGGAATAAGTGAAAATTACTTAAACGTTGTAATATGGTACTGTTTCAAAAGACAGACACCGCATTCTTTCGAGAAGACACCGTATGCAATTGCCTATTAAGCTCTATTTAAATTCTCCATTACTATGCCCGAGGAATATGAATTTAAATTATGTGACTTTATTTGGCTTTTGAAACAGAATTATTTTCGTTTTGATATTCATGTATAATGACTGGAGGCAAGTATCAAATCTATCCTTCCCACTCGTTCTGAGGCATTTGCCAATTTCATGCCTGATAATCAACTTCTGTAAATACTGAAAACCTCAAACAACTATGAAGCGAGCAAGATTCATACTTTCAGGATGCAATTTTGTTATCTAATTTAAATTTCCGCTCAAATGTTTTCACGTCATCTCCGATATAAATAACATCTTTAAGAGGGCGGTTACACGTTTTTATATGGGCTTGGTAATACGAGAACTGCATTTTAAGAGCTTCTACATCTCTAAATACACCAAGAAGGATGTAAGCATAAATTGATAAGTAATATATGTATATATAAACATATATATATATATATATATATATATATATATATATATATATATATATATATATATATATATATATATATATATATATACATGTATATACATAAACATACAGGGCACACATCTATGTATGTATGTATGTATGTATGTGTGTATGTATGTATCTATCTATCTATCTATCTATCTATTGGCAAGAAATTTTGACATAAAACTGAACAATGACATACATACATACATACATACATACAAAAATACCCTGTTGCTGATGTTGAAATTCAAATAAAGGGACCATGGATTTAGGTCGGAAACCAGTTCTTTTTCTATTGGCAAGAAACCTTGAAATAAACTGCATAATGACATACACACATACATATATAAGAAAAAAACGTAGAATCGCAGCACATCCGCTCATTTAAACCAAGTGACTGGAAAGTATCTGAGGAACAATGATCAGTCGCCCCGCCAAACCATAGGACGACGTTCTTATTGCGAGAGATATTTCAATCAAACTCGGAACTGCTTATATCGGACTGAAAAATTCCAAATATTGAAATAAAAGCAAGCGAAATAAAAGTTAGAGATTTATTGAAAAGACTTGAAATATTAGTTTCAAAACTAAATCAATAAACGGGATCTCTATAACATATAGCAATCCCATAGCACGTGTTCGAGCTTGTGTCTCTCGCATCTCGCACGGCAAATATAAATGTCGAATGGTGTGTATATAACAGTTTTAGTCGTCCTACGAACTAGAATTTTTCATTGATAAAGTATGTCTGGGTTATCAAAAGTTCGTTTCGTCATGTGAATTTCGAAATATTAGTAACAAATAAACAAATAGAAACACACACATACACAAACATACGTACATGCA